>NC_138581.1:24872118-24970670 GCF_964289735.1 Phaethon aethereus
AGACGGATGAGACATTCTATAAGCGACTGGCAGAGGTCTCGCATTCGCTGGCCCTTGTTCTTGTGGGGGACTTCAACCTACCGGACATCTGCTGGAAGTATAACACGGCAGAGAGGAAACAGTCGAGGAGGTTCCTGGAGTGTGTGGAGGATAACTTCCTGATGCAGCTGGTGAGTGAGCCCACCAGGGGAGGTGCCTTACTGGACCTGCTGTTTACAAACAAAGAAGGACTGGTGAGAGATGTTGTGGTCGGAGGCCGTCTTGGGCTTAGCGACCACGACATGATAGAATTCTCGGTTGTGAGGGAAGTAAGGAGAGGGGTCAGCAAAACTGCTGTCATGGACTTCCGGAGGGCAGACTTTGGCCTGTTCAGGTCACTGGTTGAGAGCGTCCCTTGGGAGACAGTCCTGAAGGACAAAGGGGTCCAGGAAGGCTGGACAGTCTTCAAGAAGGAAATCTTAAAGGCGCAGGAGCAGGCGGTCCCCATGTGCCGTAAGAAGAGCTGGCGGGGAAGGCGACTGGCCTGGCTGAACAGGGAGATTTTGCTGGGACTCAGGGAAAAGAGGAGAGTTTATCACCTCTGGAAGAAGGGGCAGGCAACTCACGAAGAGTACAAGGATCTCGTTAGGTCAAGCAGGGACAAAATTAGAAAGGCAAAAGCCCAGCTAGAGCTCAGTCTGGCCGCAGTCATAAAGGATAATAAAAAATGTTTTTACAAATATATTAACAACAAAAAGAGAGGCAAGGAGAATCTCCATCCCCTACTGGATACGGCGGGGAACATTGTCTCCAAGGACGAGGACAAGGCTGAGGTACTTAATGCCTTCTTCGCCTCAGTCTTTAATAGCCAGTCCAGGTATCCGCAGGGTATTCAGCCCCCTGAGCTGGAAGACGGGGATGGAGAGCACAATATACTCCTCATAATCCAGGAGGAAGCAGTCAAGGACATGCTAAGCCACCTGGACACCCACAAGTCTATGGGGCCTGATGAGATCCACCCGAGAGTCCAATAAACTCAGTTGTCCCTCTCCTCCGCCTGGCTGGAGGCAGGGCCCCTCTAGTCCTGCTCATAGTACTCGTTACCCACTTCTTGTAAATATGAATCAGAAGTCCCTTCAAGAGGGTCAGAGGTGAGATCAGCTCTTCTATTCTTTCTGGGGAACTGCCCACTGGAAAGTGGAGCGACGATTTTTCTCGAGGAACCTGAACCCCCCTTTGTAATTGTAAACAGGAGATAGTTCATGCTGTAGCCCTCGGACCAGTCTGGGCAGGACAAGATGTTAAAAATGTGCTCTACACGGCAGCCGGGGAGAATGGCCCTACCTGGAGTCTCTGGCAGAAGGCACCAGGAGAGACTCAAGGTCGACCTCTAGGGTTTTGGAGTCGAGGATATAGGGGATCTGAGTCCCGCTATACTCCAACTGAAAAGGAGATATTGGCAGCATATGAAGGAGTTCAAGCTGCCTCAGAAGTGGTTGGTACTGAAGCACAGCTCCTCCTGGTACCCCGACTGCCGGTGCTGGGCTGGATGTTCAAAGGGAGGGTCCCCTCTACACATCATGCGACTGATGCTACGTGGAGTAAGTGGGTCGCGCTTATTACACAGCGGGCTCGAATAGGAAACCTTAATCGCCCGGGAATCTTGGAAGTGATCATGGGCTGGCCAGAAGGCAAAGATTTTGGAATATCACCAGAAGAGGAGGTGGCGCGTGCTGAAGGGGCTCCACCATATAATGAACTGCCAGAGAATGAAAGGCAATATGCCCTGTTTACTGATGGGTCCTGTCGTATTGTAGGCAAACATCGAAGGTGGAAAGCTGCTGTATGGAGCCCTATACGACGAGTCGCAGAAGCTGCTGAAGGACAAGGTGAATCAAGTCAGTTTGCAGAGGTGAAAGCCATCCAGCTGGCTTTAGATATTGCTGAACGAGAAAAATGGCCAATACTCTATCTTTATACTGACTCATGGATGGTGGCAAATGCTCTATGGGGGTGGCTAACAGCAATGGAAGCAGAGCAACTGGCAACGCAGAGGCAAGCCCATCTGGCTGCTGAATTGTGGCAAGATATTGCTGCCCGACTAGAGAATCTCGTCATAAAAGTACGCTGTGTAGATGCTCACGTACCCAAGAGTCGGGCCACCGAAGAACATCAAAACAACCATCAGGTGGATCAGGCTGCTAAGACTGAAGTGGCTCAGGTGGATGTGGACTGGCAACATAAGGGTGAATTATTTATAGCTCGGTGGGCCCATGACACCTCAGGCCATCAGGGAAGAGATGCAACATATAGATGGGCTCGGGATCGAGGGGTGGACCTGACCATGGACACTATTGCACAGGTTATCCATGAATGTGAAACGTGCGCTGCGATCAAACAAGCCAAGCGGTTAAAGCCCCTCTGGTCTGAAGGACGATGGTTGAAATATAAATATGGGGAGGCCTGGCAGATTGACTATATCACACTTCCACAAACTCGCCAAGGCAAGCGCTATGTGCTTACCATGGTGGAAGCAACCACCGGATGGCTGGAAACATACCCTGTGCCCCATGCCACCGCCCGGAACACTATCCTGGGCCTTGAAAAGCAAGTCTTATGGCGACATGGCACCCCCAAAAGAATTGAGTCAGACAATGGGACTCATTTCCGAAACAACCTCATAGACGCCTGGGCCGAAGAGCACGGCATTGAGTGGGTGTATCACATCCCCTATCATGCACCAGCTTCCGGAAAAATTGAACGATACAACGGACTGTTAAAGACTACACTGAGAGCAATGGGTGACGGGACATTCAAACATTGGGATAAACATTTAGCCAAAGCCACCTGGTTAGTCAACTCTAGGGGATCTACTAATAGAGCCGGCCCTGCCCAATCAAAAATTTACGTACTGTAGAAGGGGATAAAGTCCCTGTGGTGCATGTGAGAAATATTCTGGGGAAGACAGTCTGGGTTACTCCTGCCTCAGGCAAAGGCAAACCCGTTCGTGGGATTGCCTTTGCCCAGGGACCTGGGTGCACTTGGTGGGTAATGCGGAAGGATGGGGAAGTCTGATGTGTACCTCAAGGAGATTTGATTTTGGGTGAAAATAGTCAATTATTTGAATTGTATTATCACAGAATCACAGAATCACAGAATCACTAGGTTGGAAAGGACCTTTAAGATCATCAAGTCCAACCATTAATCCAGCACCAACATGTCCCCTAAACCATGTCCTGAAGCGCCACATCCACACGTTTTTTGAACACTTCCAGAGATGGCGACTCCACCACCTCCCTGGGCAGCCTGTTCCAATGCCTGACCACCCTCTCAGTGAAGAAATTTTTCCTAATATCCAATCTAAACCTCCCCTGGCGCAACTTGAGGCCATTTCCTCTCGTCCTATCACTAGTTACTTGGGAGAAGAGACCAACACCCTCGTCGCCACAACCCCCTTTCAGGTAGTTGTAGAGAGCGATAAGGTCTCCTCTCAGCCTCCTCTTCTCCAGACTAAACAACCCCAGGTCCCTCAGCCGCTCCTCATAAGACTTGTGCTCCAGACCCCTCACCAGCTTCGTTGCCCTTCTCTGGACACGCTCCAGCACCTCAACATCCTTCTTGTAGTGAGGGGCCCAAAACTGAACACAGGATTCAAGGTGCGGCCTCACCAGTGCCGAGTACAGGGGCACAATCACTTCCCTACTCCTGCTGGCCACACTATTCCTGATACAGGCCAGGACGCTGTTGGCCTTCTTGGCCACCTGGGCACACTGCCGGCTCATATTCAGCCGGCTGTCAACCAGCACCCCCAGGTCCCTTTCCGCCGGGCTGCTCTCCAGCCACTCCTCCCCAAGCCTGTAGCATTGCATGGGGTTGTTGTGGCCAAAGTGCAGGACCCTGCACTTGGCCTTATTAAACCTCATACAGTTGGCCTCTGCCCATCGATCCAGCCTGTCCAGATCCCTCTGCAGAGCCCTCCTACCCTCCAGCAGATCAACACTCCCACTCAACTTGGTGTCATCTGCAAACTTACTGAGGGAGCACTCAATTCCCTCATCCAGATCGTCAATAAAGATATTGAATAAGACCAGCCCCAGAACCGAGCCCTGGGGAACACCGCTTGTGACCGGCCACCAGCCAGATTTAACGCCGTTCACCACAACTCTCTGGGCTCGGCCATCCAGCCAGTTCCTCACCCAGCGAAGAGTAAACCCGTCTAAGCCACGAGCCGCCAGTTTCTCCAGGAGAATGCTGTGGGAGACGCTGTCAAAGGCTTTACTAAAGTCCAGGTAGACAACGTCCACAGCCTTTCCCTCATTCACTAGGCGGGTCACCTGGTCATAGAAGGAGATCAGGTTGGTCAAGCAGGGCCTGCCTTTCATGAACCCATGCTGGCTGGGCCTGATCCCTTGGTTGTCCTGCAGGTGCCCTGTGAGCACTCTCAAGACCAACCGCTCCATAATCTTCCCTGGTACAGAGGTCAGGCTGACAGGCCTGTAGTTCCCAGGATCCTCCTTCTGGCCCTTCTTGTAGACGGGCGTCACATTGGCAAGCCTCCAGTCTTCTGGGACCTCCCCTGTTAACCAGGACTGCTGATAAACGATGGAGAGTGGCTTGGCAAGCTCCTCCGCCAGCTCTCTCAGTACTCTCGGGTGGATCTCATCAGGCCCCATAGACTTGTGGGTGTCCAGGTGGCTTAGCATGTCCTTGACTGCTTCCTCCTGGATTATGAGGAGTATATTGTGCTCTCCATCCCCGTCTTCCAGCTCAGGGGGCTGAATACCCTGCGGATACCTGGACTGGCTATTAAAGACTGAGGCGAAGAAGGCATTAAGTACCTCAGCCTTGTCCTCGTCCTTGGAGACAATGTTCCCCGCCGTATCCAGTAGGGGATGGAGATTCTCCTTGCCTCTCTTTTTGTTGTTAATATATTTGTAAAAACATTTTTTATTATCCTTTATGACTGTGGCCAGACTGAGCTCTAGCTGGGCTTTTGCCTTTCTAATTTTGTCCCTGCTTGACCTAACGAGATCCTTGTACTCTTCGTGAGTTGCCTGCCCCTTCTTCCAGAGGTGATAAACTCTCCTCTTTTCCCTGAGTCCCAGCAAAATCTCCCTGTTCAGCCAGGCCAGTCGCCTTCCCCGCCAGCTCTTCTTACGGCACATGGGGACCGCCTGCTCCTGCGCCTTTAAGATTTCCTTCTTGAAGACTGTCCAGCCTTCCTGGACCCCTTTGTCCTTCAGGACTGTCTCCCAAGGGACGCTCTCAACCAGTGACCTGAACAGGCCAAAGTCTGCCCTCCGGAAGTCCATGACAGCAGTTTTGCTGACCCCTCTCCTTACTTCCCTCACAACCGAGAATTCTATCATGTCGTGGTCGCTAAGCCCAAGACGGCCTCCGACCACAACATCTCTCACCAGTCCTTCTTTGTTTGTAAACAGCAGGTCCAGTAAGGCACCTCCCCTGGTGGGCTCACTCACCAGCTGCATCAGGAAGTTATCCTCCACACACTCCAGGAACCTCCTCGACTGTTTCCTCTCTGCCGTGTTATACTTCCAGCAGATGTCCGGTAGGTTGAAGTCCCCCACAAGAACAAGGGCCAGCGAATGCGAGACCTCTGCCAGTCGCTTATAGAATGTCTCATCCGTCTCTTCATCCTGGTTGGGGGGGCCTGTAACAGACTCCCAGCAGGATGTCTGCCTCATTGGCCTTCCCCCTCATCCTTACCCACAAGCACTCTACTTGGTCTTCACAATCTTCGATTTCTATGCAATCAAAACACTCCCTAACATACAGAGCCACCCCACCGCCTCTCCTTCCCTGCCTATCCCTTCGGAAGAGCTTATAGCCATCCATTGCAGCACTCCAGTCATGAGAAGCATCCCACCACGTTTCTGTGATGGCAACTACGTCATAGCTGTCGCGCTGCACAATGGCTTCCAGCTCCTCCTGTTTGGTGCCCATGCTGCGTGCATTGGTGTAGATGCACCTGAGCCGGGCTATCGATTTCAACTCTGGCACGTTGAACCTACCCCTAGGTTCAACTCTAGTGAGCCCAGTTTTAGCCCCTCCCCCCTCCAAATCTAGTTTAAAGCCCTCTCAATGAGGCCTGCCAGCTCATGAGCAAGAATCCTTTTGCCCCTCGGCGTCAGTTGCACTCCATCAGCTGCGAGGAGGCCTGGTGCCGTGTAAACCGCCCCGTGGTCAAAAAACCCAAAATTCTGACGACGGCACCAGCCCCTGAGCCACGTGTTGATCAGGTGTGCTTTCCTGTTCCTTTCAGCGTTCTTCCCCGTCACTGAAGGGATTGACGAAAACACTACCTGTGCTCCCGCTCCATTGACCAGTCGCCCCAGTGCTCTCAAGTCCTTTTTGACTGCCTGTTAATTATTAAACTTAAAGTTAAATTAAAGTTAATTAAACTATGTTAATTGTTACACAATACGGTATGAAATTACTACTATAGTTGCTATCTACCATATCAATGGTATTACAGTAAGAATCACCCAGACTGATGAAGAATGAGCTTCACTGAAACCAAGCAACGTGCAGCAGTGATGGAACCAGAACTGGCTTCAGCAGCTTGCGCCCAACAATTCCCTCGAGATTGACATCTTCGACCTGCAGATCATGGACATGGACCGTGCCAGATGACAATCCAACACCACATACCATCTCCCCTGCCCTGAGAGACTGCTATGATGGATGAAGCCCAGAGTCATGGACTGACTGAACTCCACAGACATTTTAAAGTGATGGCCCATGGACTAAGAGAGTGATATCTGTGTGTATATATTAAAAGACAGGAAGAGTAATAATGAATAATTGGAATGTATTGAAAAGTGTAGGACCCGGGCATGACGTAAATGGTATGGGTGGATACTGTCCTGGTTTCAGCCAGGATAGAGCTGGTTTTCTTCACAGAAGCTAGTGTGAGACTGTGTTTTGGATTTGGGATGAGAAACTGTTGATAATGTGCTGATGTTTTGGGTTGTTGCTAAGTAGTCAAGGACAGTTCAGCTTCTTGTGCTGGCCTGCTAGCGAGCAGGCTGGGGGTGCACGGGGAGCTGGGAGGGGACACAGCCAGGACAGCTGACCCAGATTGGCCAAAGAGATATTCCCTACCATACGACGTCATGCCCAGTACATAAACTGGAGTTGGCCGGGGGGCGGAAATCGCTGCTCGGGGACGGGCTGTCGATCACTGGGTGGTGAGCAATTGCTGTATTGGGCATCACTTGTTCTTGTACATTCCTTTGTTGGCATTATCCTTCTCTCTTTCTGTCCTATTAAACTGTGTTTATCTCAACCCACGAGGTTTTTTTCCTAATTCTCTCCCCCGTCCCACTGTGGGAGGGGGAGTGAGTGAGCGGCTGCATGGTGCTTAGTCGCCGGTTGGGGCTAAACCACGACAACCACACACCATCTCCCCTGCCCTGAGAGACTGTTATGACAGATGGAGCCCAAAGTCACGGACCAAACGAACTCAACAGATATTTTGGGTGGATGGTCCATAGGCTATGGGGATGATATCTGTGTATATATATCGAAAGACAGGGAAAGTGGCAGTGATTAATTGGAATGTATTGGAAAGTGTAGGACCTGGGCATGACGTAGATGGTATGGAATAAGGGGTGGATACTGTCCTTGTTTCAGCTGGGATAGAGTTAATTTTCTTCCTAATAGTTGGTATAGTGCTGCGGTTTGGATTTAGTATGAGAATAATGTTGATTGATAACACAGTGATGTTTTTAGTTGTTGCTAAGCAGTTGTAGTGCTTATACTCAGTCAAGGACTTTTCAGCTTCCCATGCTCTGCCAGCGGGGAGGTGCACAAGAAGCTGGAAAGGGGCACAGCCCGGACAGCTGACCCAGACTGGCCAAAAGGATATTCTCTACCATATAACATCATGCTCAGTATATAAAACTGGAGTTGGAAGGGAGGCAACCCTTCCTATCTCAACCCATGAGTTTTTTTCCGATTCTCTCCCCCATCCCACCTCGGGGGGAGGCTAGCGAGCAGCTGCGTGGTGCTTAGTTGCTGACTGGGTGTGACGAGCTAGTCTCTCAGACGGAGGACTGGTCATGTCTCAAACGTTGTTCTCGGAAGATATGACCACAGAGAGTACACAGATGTTGCAAAACCAGTTATCTGAAGGATTGAGACAGCACAGGTCCTGCATAGGGGGGTCGGCATGCTTTTCCCAACCTCCTCAAAAGGTCAGTTGTCAGTTAACTCCAGAATGGGGGGGTTCGAACACAGAGACCCTCTACGCTTCCCCCCCCCCCCATTAAACGAAGGTTCTAGAAAGTTAGACTACGCATGAACTAATGGGCATTACCTGACAGAAACAGACTATATAAAACCACAGGATTGCATCAGGCATTAGCGCGCACTCCACCACTCCGGCACTAAGAAGACTACGACTACACTGGATCCTGGGCTGGTGATATCTTTTCTCTCTCTCTCCCCCCACCCCCTCCCCCTCTGCCTCCCTCTTCCTCATTCTTCCCCTTTATCTTGTTAAGTTTAGGAAGCTTGGCCAGTTGCCACACTCTCCGTTACCTATTGGTTAATAAAAGTCTCAAAGAGTAGTTGTTGCTGCTCTTATTTATCACACAGAGGATCACCAAAATTACCTACCCCAGGCCCTACTGAGTGCCTCAGTCTTCATTGGCAGTCTTTCTTCCCATGCTTCTCAAGTGGATGGACTGCAAGATGAGGACTAGAGGAGCAAACTCCCTCCTGCTGCAAGAGAAGATCAGGTTTGAGACCACCTGAGGAACCTGAACATACACAAGTCTATGGGACCTGATGAGATGCATCCCAGAGTCCTGAGGGAACTGGCTGATGTAGTTGCCAAGCCACTCTCCATGATATTTACAAAGTCCTGGCAGTCAGATGAAGTCCCTGGAGGCTGGAAAAAGGGAAACACTGCATCCATTTTAAAAAAGGGTAAAAATGAGGACCCTGAGAGCTACCGACCTGTCAGCCTCACGTCTGTGCCTGGGAAGATCATGGAACAGGTCCTCCTAGAAGCTGTGCTAAGGCACATGGAGGACAGGGAAGTGATTCGAGACAGCCAGCATGGCTTCACCAAGGGCAAGTCCTGCCTGACCAACCTAGTGGCCTTCTATGATGGAGTGACCACATCAGTGGACAAGGGAAGAGCTACCGATGTTGTCTCTCTGGACTTCTGTAAGGCCTTTGACACGGTCCCCCACAACATGCTTCCCTCTAAATTGGAGAGATATGGATTTGATGGGTGGACTGCTGGGTGGATGAGGAATTGGTTGGATGGTCACATCCAGAGGGTAGTGGTCAACAGCTCAATGTCCAGATGGAGATTGGTGACGAGTGGTGTCCCTCAGGGGTCCATATTGGGACCAGTACTCTTTAATATCTTCATCAATGACATAATGGGATTGAGTGCACCCTCAGCAAGTTTGCAGATGACACCAAGCTGAGTGGTGTGGTTGACATGCCTGAGGGATGGGATGCCATCCAGAGGGACCTGGACAAGCTCGAGGCATGGGCCCGTGTGAACCTCATGAGGTTCAACAAGGCCAAGTGCAGGGTCCTGCACCTGGGTCGGGGCACCCGCCAGTATCAATACAGGCTGGGGGATGAAGGGATTGAGAGCAGCCCTGCTGAGAAGGACTTGGGGGTACTGGTGGATGAAAAGCTGGACGTGAGCCAGCAATGTGTGCTCGCAGCCCAGAAGGCCAACCATATCCTGGGCTGCATCAAAAGCAGCGTGGCCAGCAGGTCAAGGGAGGTGATTCTGCCCCTCTACTCCGCTCTGGTGAGACCCCACCTGGAGTACTGCATCCAGCTCTGGAGCCCTCATCACAGGAAAGACGTGGACCTGTTGGAGGGGGTCCAGAGGAGGGCCACAAAAATGATCCAGTGGGATGGAACACCTCTCTTATGAGGAAAGGCTGAGAAAGTTGAGGCTGTCAACCTGGAGACAGTTCTCAGCCTGGAGAAGAGAAGGCTCCAGGGAGACCTTATTGCATCCTTCCAGTACTTAAAGGGGGTTTATAAGAAAGATGGGGACAGACTTAGCAGGGCCTGTTGCAATAGGACAAGGGGTAATGGCGTCAAACTAAAAGAGGGTAGTTTTCAACGAGATATAAGGAAGAAATTTTTCACAATGAGGGTAGTGAAACCCCGGCACAGGTTGCCCAGAGAGGTGGCAGATGCCCCATCCCTGGAAACATTCAAGTTCAGGTTGGACGGGGCTCTGAGCAACCTGATCTAGTTGAAGATGTCCCTGCTCATTGCAGGGGGGTTGGACTAATGACCTTTAAAGGTCCCTTCCAATTCAAACTATTCTATGATTTAATAATAATAATAATAATAATAATAATGATGATGATGATGATGATGATGATGATGATGTAATGAAAAGGAAAATAACAGAGAAGAAATAAAACCCAAGAAAGACAAGTGATGCAAATGAAAATAATTGCTCACCACCAACCGACCGATGCACAGCCAGTCCCCGAGCAGCAGCTCCCCCAAACAACCTCCCCTCTAGTTTTATTGCTGAGCATGACATCGTTTGGTATGGAATATCCCTTTGGTCAGTTGGGGTCAGCTGTCTCAGCTGTGTCCCCTCCCAACTTCTTGTGCACCCCCAGCCTACTCGCTGGTGGGGTGGTGTGAGGAGCAGAAAAGGCCTTGACTCTGTGTAAGCACTGCTCAGCAATAACAAAAACATCCCTGTATTATCAACACTGTTTCCAGCACAAATCCAAAACATAGCCCCTTACCAGCTACTGTGAAGAAAATTAACTCTATCCCAGCCAAAACCAGCACATTCAGGAAGAGTCCTTCCCAGGTTTCATCACCCATGAGGACCACTCTCCTTCCTGAGGCAGCAAGAAAGTAATTAACGAGAGCAGGGAGCCCACCTGAGTCATACCATTACCCACACTAGTGCAAAGAGTCTGGGCAGATCCAGGTCATGGTCTGGAGCACTGGCTCCTCTCCAGTTCACACTCAAAAGGGACCTAAAATTAAAATCACCATCTGGTTGTAAATGAGTTTGAATACAGGGAGTGGCCAGCCCTGTTTCTAAGCCTACAAGTGCCCCCCACACTAAATCCACCAGCACAACCTCATTACTTATCGTGGACCTCTGACACATCACCCCAGCAGAAATACCCGGTTGAACAGGCCAGAAAGCAGACAGTTACCTATTTGTACTACCACAGCTTTTAGGAAGATGCAGTGCAAAGCAGACAAACCCTCTCCAAAGGCCTCGCAACCCCACTGTAAAACACAAGGCGGTAGATGGCTGCCGCCCAGCTCCCCCACCTCCCTCAGAGTGGGGACCCCGAGCACCCCCAGCTCAAGCAAAACGTTGCTTTAATTAATTGCCACAGTTGTTCCCCTCCCCATGGTGCATGCTACAAGGAGCACCCTATAGGGAACCACCCCTACACACCCCAGAGGCAGTGGCACTGTTGTGAGGCACCAGGTGGGGGCTGCACATGACTGCAGCAGGTGGGACAGGGATCCCCAGGCTCCTCTTGCAGATCATCACACCTTCCTGCAAGTCAGCAGGAACTCCCAGCAGAAACCTGCTTAGGTGTGGAGTACCAGGGCACGGACTCTGGCGGGGATTCAGGCCAAAGACCTTTATTTCTACAAGTGTCCGCTTATTATGCAGTTACAGCTCTTTCACGCGCCACAAAATACGTCCTGGTTGGTTACCACACACAGCCCACGCGCTTCTCCACAGTCAGGATTCGCTGCCTGAAGGTGTCCACGCACTCCTTTGCTTCCTCTTAGTTGTTTACCACAGCTCCTTCTCCTCAAGGCCGAGCCGTGCGGATGTCCAGCTGTTTACCAGCTTCTCAATGCCACAGCTCCTTCTCCTTAAGGTCGAGCCCTTGCAGGGTGATCCCAACACTTAGGAGCAATGGTCTCCACCTCAGTGGCACACGAGCAGGTTGCGCTCCCAAGTGCCAGGGGATGTGCTGCAGCACCAGTACCATTTATTATGTTATTTAAATCCAAATACAAAATAAGGACCAAGGGAAGAAGAAGAGCATCTGACCGGGGAGGGCAGCAGGACAGGACTGCCCCAGGCAAGGGTCCAGGATCTTTCTGGCTCCACTAGCTGGAGTTGGCCTGTTCTGCCTTAAGCACCTCCATGGTGGGAGGCTGGGGGTCCTCACAGACTGGAGGCACCTCATCCTGGGTCTTCACAGTTTGCAGCTTGGTCAGCATAGTATAGATGCCCAGGGCCTGGAGGGAATGAGAGCACCATGGGGGAGGAGAGGGGAAACTGCACGCTCCGGGGCTGTGGCAGGAGAAGACGCTGTGTCAGAGCAGGCAATTCCACTGTGTTGCAAGTCAAGTAAGTGGTGCAAGAAGACCAGCTTGGCTGAACAGGGAACTCCTTGTGGAGCTCAAGACAAAAAAGAAACTGTATGATCTCTAGAAGCAAGGTCAGGCTTCACAGGAAGATTACAGAGCCGTGGTTCGCATATGCAGGGAGAAGACACAAAAGGCCAAAGCTCAGAGTTGAAACTCTCCAGTGTTGTGTCAGACAACAAGAAGAAAGGCTTTTTTAAGTATGTTAATAGCAAGAGGAGGTCCAAGGAAAATATTGTACCGATACTTGTTGAAGATGGTCGCTTGACAAATGGGGATGAAGAAAAAGTGGAGACATTTAATACTTTTTTTGCCTCAATCTTTAATAATACTGACAGACCTTGGGCTGCCCAAGGTCTGAGTCAGAGGACCATGACTGTGAAAACAGTGACTTTCCATTTGTGGACACTGAAATTGTCAGGGAGCAGCTGTATCAGCTGAATGTTCACAAGTCCATGGGACCTGATGGGATTCATCCCAGAGTACTGGAAGAGCTAGAGGATGTCACAGCAGGACCTCTCTTGATCATCTATCAAAGGTCTTGGGAGGTCCCTGCTGGCTGGAAGCTAGCCAACATTATTCCAGTCTACAAGAAGGGCATGAGGGAAGACCCAGGGAACTACAGACCTATTAGTCTAACCTCAGTTCCTGGAAAAACTATGGAGAAGATCATACTGGGTACTATTGAAAGGACAATGCAGTCATCAGGCAGAGTCAACAAGGGTTCACAAAGGGAAAGTCCTGTTTAACTAATTTGATATCCTTCTACGACAAGGTCACCCGCCTAGTGGATGAAGGGAAGAGGGTGGATGTAGTTTTTCTGGATTTTAGTAAAGCTTTTGATACTGTCCCTCACAGCATCCTTCTGGACGAGTTGTCCAAGCGTGGGATGAGCAGGTACACAGTGTGCTGGGTGAAGAACTGGCTGAAGGGCAGAGCTCAAAGGGTTGTCGTGAATGGGGCTACATCTGGCTGGCAACCAGTCACCAGCAGTGCTCCTCAGGGCTCAATTCTAGGGCCAATCCTGTTCAATATATTTATCATTGATCTGGATGCAGGAGTTGAATACACCATTAGCAAGTTTGCTGATGATACCAAACTGGGAGGTGCTGTTGACTCTCTTGAAGGACAAGTTGCCTTGCAGAGGGACCGAGATAGATTGGAGCATTTTTGTCCCATTAATGGGACAAAATTTAACAAGTCAAAATGCTGGATTCTGCACCTGGGATGGAGTAAGGCCAGGTACAAGTATAGATTGGGAAAGGAGTGGCTGGAGAGCAGCCCTGCAGAAAGGGATCTGGGGGTGCTGGTTGACAGTAGGCTCAATGTGAATCAGCAGTGTGCCCTGGCAGCCAAGAGGGCAAACTGCATCCTGGAGTGCATCAAACACGGGATAACCAGACGGTCAAAAGAGGTGATCATCCTGCTGTATTCAGCATTGGTGCGGCCTCACCTGGAGTACCGTGTGCAGTTCTGGGCCCCGCAATTTAAAAAGGATGTTAAGGTACTTGAAGGCATCCAGAGGAGGGTAACAAAGTTGGTGAAAGGGCTGGAAGGCATATCCTATGAGGAGCAGCTGAGGACTCTGGGTTTGTCTAGTTTGGAGAAAAGGAGGCTGAGGGGAGACCTCATTGCTCTCTACAGCTTCCTGAGGAGAAGTGGAGAGGGAGGTGCTGATCTCTTCTCCCTAGTATCCAGTGATAGGACGCATGGGAATGGTTCAAAGTTGTGCCAGAGGAGGTTTAGACTGAACGTTCAGAATCATTTCTTTACTAAGAGGGTAGTCATACACTGGAACAGGCTTTCTAGAGGTGGTCAGTGCCCCAAGCCTGTCAGTGTTTGAGAGGCATTTGGACAGTGCCCTTAATAACATGCTTTAACTTTTGGTCAGCCCTGAAGTGGTCAGGCAGTTGGACTAGATGATCACTGTAGGTCTCTTCCAACTGAAATATTCTATTCTAAGACTGGATGTGCAGTAGTAGTGGGACAAGGCAGGCAGGGCCACGAGACGGTGGCTTCGGGAACTGACCTGAACCCCTGCTCCATGTTCAGCACAAGGGTAGACAGGGAAGAGGCAAACTTTCACCCCAAAGAGACAGTGAGAAAGTCAGCGCTTGCCTCGTATTTTTGCCAGCTTATTCTGGCACAGAGAGAAGGGTCCTGGCTCCTACAGCCACAAGCCAGCTCAGGCTGGTCCCTGAGCCAGAGATTGCCGCAGTGGGGATGCTCCTGTTTCCAAAGGATGCTGTGAAGCAGCTTTCCCAGCCCACAGCTTCTATTTCAGACCCACCCACCAGGCCAAATTCCTCCTCATCTCCCTTTTCCTGGCACAACCACCCCCTCCACAAGGGCCAGGCCCCACCAGGCTGCCACATTCACTTCCCTCAGGCAAGAGACAGGGTCCTTCCAACCACATTGATCTGTGTGACCATGTTGGTGACACCACCAGTGTTGGCAGGGCAGCAGGATGGTGTTGGAGTCTTTGGCAAGCTTGGAAAAGGTGCTCACGTACTGCTCTGCCACAGAGAGCAAGCGTTGCCGTGCTGGGGAGAGAGGGCCGAGGCTCAGCAGTGAAGAGGCGAGTCATACCTTGACTACACATCAACATGAGTCGAGAGCTGTGCCCCTACCCCCAAGCCCACCCTGGGCTGGTAGCGGCCCTCAAGACAACAAAACTCCTCGCTGCTGCTGAAGATGCCAGGGAGCATCCGAGATAAAGCCAGGTGCCACCCTGGCCTTGGTTTCATCTTCCCCAGTGCTAGCGCCAAAGCTGTGGCTGCCCCAAGGAGTGATGGCTCACCTGCTGTGCCAGAGCAGCTGCCAGGAGCTGAATAGCCTCAGCCTTGGCCCTGGCCTTGACCAGCATGGCACTAGCTTCTCCTACAACAAACCACAGCAAAATACACATCAGAACCACAACAAAGTGCTTCTAAGGAGAAAATCAAGACAACTTTGTGCATGCAAAGCCTCTTCTTCCACAACAATAGCACGGTGATGCAACACACCTCCTGCTACCCCAGGCTGCAGGGCAGCAACACGAGCTGGAGCTCAGCCCAAGGGCGCCAGCAAGGAAGGATCAGCGTGGCTGAGGAAGCCTGGCCCACAAACAGTGATGTGGTCTGCAACTCAGGAGCATCATCCCTCAGCGTAGAGGGATACAGATCCCCCAGGCCCCGCATGTTCTAGCCCAAGGCACTACCAGCAGCTTTGTTGATTTGTTTGGCCTTCTCAGATTCTGCTGCCAGGATCTGGGCCTGCTTCTGCCCCTCAGCCACGTTGATAGCCAATTCCCACATCCCCACTGACTCCAGCACTGTCGCCCGCTTCTGTTGCTCTGCCTCCACCTGCAAACACAGGTCAGATGTCAGCCTGCCATGGCCATGCTGAGGAAATCCCATCTGTGGGGCAAGCACAGTGAGGACATGCTCCTATGTCCTGCTTGGGCAAGCATGGCTTAGCAGAGGATAAGAACACAGGTACAAAACGTCAAGCGATCCCTGGTGAGGGATGGTTCTGCTTCTCACGCTGTACAGCCCTCCCCAGCCCAGTCCACACCTAACCAACCACTTACCCCTCTTCTCCCCTTTCAGCCCAGAAATCTGGCGCTCCACTTTTCTCAAGGGGAAACTTTCAGCTCTGGGATTTTCCTTCTACAGAGCCCAGTAGGGATTTTAAAGGGAGCTGGCAGGGCTTGCATGTACCAGGCAGGAGCCACCACTGCCGAAATAAGGATGAGAATGATTTATTCAATAGCTATACGTTCGCAGCCAAAGTGTCAACAGGCTTCCCACAGGAGGGCCCAGTGCTGCCAGCTCTGTACGGTGAACAACCGTACTGCATGGAAGAGATTTCCCTCTCGTTCCAGACCCCTCACCCAGAGAACTAAACCTGCATGGATTCCTTCACGCGCGGGGGCACGTGGATGTCCCTGATCTCGTAGCGCAGGCACTGGATGCCCCAGCAGTCTGAGGCTTGGTTGATGGCATCCACAATGTTGGCATTGAGGGACTTCCGTTCCTGGGAGGCACAAAAAAAAAAGGCAGAGCGCAAAAAAAGAGGTGCTTAGCATGAGACAGGGGTCAGAAGGGAAACCTCCCCTCACGGGCCAAGGTCAGCCAGAAAACCCCAACTCCACAGGTGTAAGGCAGGGTCAAATGCTTCCCACATCTCTTGAAGGGGTTACCTTCTCCTAGGGAGGGCAGTGCCCAAAACTGAAATTGCTGAGATACAAACATCTGGCATACATCTGAATACAAACATCATCCAGGAATGCCAACAGCTCCTGCTTCTGCCCAACAAATGCAGCATGAGGGTTACAGCCCCCCTGAACCAGGTCAGCCAGGACACTCATCACTGGGCCTGAGCAAAGAGTCACTGACTCAAGAGAAACACAGCTGGACCAGTCAGGTCTGGACATGCACCACCTATCATGCTTTCCAACTAACCCAGGGCAGGGGGAAAAAATAGCTCCCGTTAAAAAAAAAAAAAAAAAAAAAAACCAACAAAAAAAAAAAACAACAAAAAAAAAACCAAGACCCATCTTCAAGGATTCACTAGTAGGTCAACTGAAACAGAAGCCCTCTAAGCAAAGGGCATTTTGCTGTTAAGTGTATCAGCCTGGCCATGCAGACCCCCTGGGGTTTTGAGAAATGCTGCTTAGATGCTGGCAGCTCCGTGATCCACCTCCCCAGCTCACCTGGAAGACACTGTCGAGGGAGAGTTTGCAAAGTTCAGATCTCATGGTGGTCTGGGCCAGCTGGGTCACTGCATACTCAGGATCTTCCACCCCATAGCTGGCCTGCAGAACAGAAGCTAAAAACAGAATCGATGGGACCATCAAGAGGGACCCCAAATGAGGCAGGATGGGCAAACATTAAGCACTAAGATGAGAAACCTGCCACAGACACCCCTGCCAAAGAAAAGCGGGGTCCAGAGCTGAGATCTGCCTTCCCCTCCTCCTCCCATTCCCTAGGGAGGGAACA
This sequence comes from Phaethon aethereus, assembly GCF_964289735.1. Lineage (NCBI taxonomy): Eukaryota > Metazoa > Chordata > Aves > Phaethontiformes > Phaethontidae > Phaethon > Phaethon aethereus. The sequence continues at coordinate 24,889,470 of NC_138581.1, forward strand.
GGGTGCTTAGTCCACCCACCTCGCAGAGGACAGCAAGGTGAGCAGAAGCTGAAGAGTGCGTTAGAGAGAAGTGAGCCAGCAGAGCCAGGCGAGTGGTGCCTGAGAGGCTGCCAAGGCAGCCAGCTGGGCGCTGCAGTACATGCAGACTGTGCTGGGCGCAGCCAGAGACACTAGGAGGCTGCCTGTTTAGTGAAGCAGCAAAGTAAAGCCATGGCAACCCCCTCTCTCCTGACAGAATTAGCAGAGCTGGGCAGGGTCATCCCTTTCCTTCCTGGTGTCAACAGCGTGGCATGGAAGAGGAATTAGCTGAAATGGACCTCCTTATGCAAAGGGCTTTGTAAAAAGGACCCTGACGTTCCCTACAAAATGCCTCCTTTTGATGTTTTAATAAACAAGAAGTCTTAGGTCTCCAGATCAAAACTTTTCATACTGTAGTTATTGTAAAAAATAAAAGATTTAAGGGGAAAAAAAAAAACACCAAAAAGCTTAATACTAAAATTGTAACAGAGATGACCATTAACCTGATCTGAAATCTTTTTTACAGAAACACAGGGGAGATTTTTCCTGGTTCAAGACAGGAAAACATCTGAAATCTAAAAAAATTAATTCCTGCCCAGGCGCGTTCAACCCATCAAGAAGAGGCAGCTGCAGCCCGCAGAGAGCAGACAGGACCTCCTGGGGTTCTCCCACTCCCAATGCCACGAGGACAGTCAATCCCGGGTGCCCATGGACAGGGCTGAGTATGGAGTCTGGGACGTTTCCACTCTTCCCTGCTCTGTCCCTTGCTCACCCTGGATACAGTGGAAGGAAAAGGGCAGGACGCAGAAGCTGTTCCTTACCTAGGGTGACAGCTAACTGCTCTGGGACGTTAACGACTATTTCTTTGAGACTCTGCACACAACGAATCCAATCCAGCAGAGGGATGAAGAAGTTCAAGCCCTGTGAAAAGGGTGGGATTAGGTGGCTGAGCCCTCTAATCTGGGGTTTCACCCCCCCAGAGAGCTCAGCCAGGCTAGAGGGCTGTGCAAACAAAACTCAAGTATGCTACATGCTGTAGATGCTGCAGGCAGAGCAAACATGCTTCCTACACAGAGGAAATTTAGGTTTCTCAGTGCTTTTAATACCCCATCAAAGGAAATTAGTCTACAAGCAGCCAAAAGGATCACAGTCTGGAAGAATAAACACATCATCCTCTGAATCCTCACGCAAAGGACATGCCTTGCTACAGCTTTAGGAACCCGCTGAATCCAGAAGGGAAGAAAAGCAGCTCCTTACAGGCTCAAGGATTCGGTGGAACTTGCCCATCCTCTCTACCTCCTGTTGCAGCACAAAGAGCACCCCAATATTCACAAGCAGGCTGGAGTTCAAGTGGTGTGGTGCTGGGGCCAGCCACGCTGAACGCTTCAGCTGTTGGGAGCACTGGAGAAAGGAAAAGGAACAGGATGGAGACTAGCTGCCGGCACCTCAGAGCCCAGTGCCATCCCTGCACGAGCACAAACATGCCTGTGCGCTGTGCCGGGCAGCCCTGCCCCAGCCCCTTGCATGTGACAAGCCTCCTCCTCCAGGCCCTGCTCTCCCATCTGGGATTGCTGCTCAAGGCCCTGATACACCAGGGTGGGAAACATCACTGACAGCCTGAACAAGCACACACCATGAGGGGACATGGGCTGTCCCCACAAGGATGAGACCTAGGCCCCAGTATCAGTGAGAGTGTCAGGGCCTTCTGAAATAAGGATCTAAAACAATTATAAGGTTTTTAGCATGTGTCACTAATCAACTGTAAGTTTTGAAAATTTCTTAATATATGGAAGGTTATTGATTACATGATTAGTTTGACTTTAGTATAGAATTCTTTAGCCTAACAACTGTGTGATTATGTTTAACGGCCTACTCTCATAGTCCTTAGGCTGTATTTCCTCAATGCTAACATTGTAACTATGTGTAAACGGTTAATCACGAGGAAAGCAGGCCTCATGAAAGTTAAAACAAAGAAGAGTTAAGAGCAAGGACTGGGAGATTAAAGAGAACAGAGAAGATATCTTAACCTTGAGCATAGAGACAGACTGGCAGGAATGCTCTAACAAGGATGATAAGAAGGAACCGCTTGGCTGGACAACAGAAGGGGCAAACATCCAAGAAGAAATTATCCTCAAGAGACCCGTGACCATAAAAGGGAAAAAGGAGTAGGGGACTAGCTCCCCAAACGACCACCGACGACCACCCGAGACCCCCGCGCATGCGTAGTGTAGTTTTGCAACGCCAGCATTATGTAAATGTAGTAGATAAGCAAGGAGGCGGTGATTTCTTGGAAAATGTGTGAATATTCATGTCTCTAAGGTATATAAAGGATGAACTTTTGTTTCAGCGCACGCATGTTAGGAGGAGATATCCCCCATGCATCCAGCGCTGCAATAAAGATGTCTGCTTAATAACACTTTGATGTTATTGAGTTTAAATTTCTTTGACTTTTTTGAATCAGGGCCTCACTTTTGATTTTCAGCCCAGAGCTGTGAGAATCCTGGCCACGAGATTTTCTGGCATGATAAATACTGAAATGGCTGCAAGAGCCGAGGAGATGCAGGAAAAGCCACTGGGAGGCTGAGAAGCTCCAGAGCCTGACAAACAGCCCATGCCTGGCAGCTCTGCCTACTCCTGTGGAGAAAAGGCTTAGGGGCAGGCGTGCAATAGGGGAAGCGGTTCTTCAAGTGGGTCAAGGCCATCTGGAGAGCGAGGCTGCGCGTGGTATTTTGACCCCTGCCGTGACGGGGATGGGTAGGTGGCAGGTCAGAGTGGTTGAGCCCGGGGATTTCATTTAAAAGGAGTGATGAAAGGTATAACCATGCACCAGCACATGCTGGGGACTGACTGGCTGGAAAGCGGCTTGGCAGAAAAGGACCTGGGGGTCCTGGTGGACACCAAGTTGACCATGAGCCAGCAATGTGCCCTTGCCACAAAGGCCAACGGTATCCTGGGCTGCATTAGACAAAGTATTGCCAGCAGGTCAAGGGAGGTGATCCTTTTCCTCTATTCAGCATTGGTGAGGCCACACCTGAGAGTGTGCAGCAAAGGGCCACTTAGTGACCCTTTGGACTTAGGGACTGAAGCATCTCTCCTATGAGGAAAGGCTGGGAGAGCTGGGACTGTTCAGCCTGGAGAACTGAAGGCTCGGGGGGGAACTTATTGATGTATATAAATACCTGAAGGGAGGTTGTAAAGAAGATGAAGCCGAGCTCTTTCCAGTGGCGTCCAGTGACAGGACCAGAGGCAATGGGCACAAAGTGGAACACAGGAGGTTCTGTCTGAACATCAGGAAACACTTTTTTTACTGTGAGGGTGACCAAGCACTGGAACAGGTTGCCCAGAGAGGTTGTTGGTATCTCCATCCTTGGAGATATTCAGAAGCCACCTGGACACGGTCCTGGGCAATGGCTCTAGGTGGCCCTGCTTGAGCAGAGGGGTTGGACAAGATGACCTCCAGAGGTCCCTGCCAACCTCAACCCCTCTGTGATTCTGTGTAACCTGCCATGCTGCAGCCTGTCCTGGCTGCCCCCCCACACTCACCCCTCTGCAGCAGAACCCTACTCTGCTCTGGATTAACTTCCCAGTCCTGCAGTAGACAGTCATTGGCACAACTAGCTGAAGATACCTGCCAGCCAGGCACCCCCCAGAAACAGTGTGGCTGCCATGGAATGGCTCCCACCATCATGGTATGCCTCTGAACCTCTGCACCGTCCTCTCCAGCTCTTCAGTCTGCACAGCATCTCTGAGGGGAAGGAAAGGGCTGGAGTGATTCCGATGCTTACCAGAAGGAGGGCAGAAGGGTACTGCCTGCCTGTGGTGTCGCACAGGCAGAGGAGGCATCATTGAGGCTTAGCCTCTCCCAACCTCCCAAACCCAAAGGCCACATAACACTGCCTGAGATGGCCTAGATGTATCACCTTGATTTCCATTTAAACCACAAATACTTTAAGCTAAGCTGTGAACTCTCATATCTTGCTCATATTTTACTCCCCTTCTGCATGCCTTCCTGTATGAAAACCTGTGCATATGAACAGATCCCTGCTGCTTTTTGGTGGCCGTTTCATGGCTTGCTTTCCAAGACACTGCAGATCACCAGCAACCTCTGTGCCTTCAGCTAGCTGCTGGTCTCATGTCCACCCCCCACCCCTTTCACTCACAGCACAGGACGCTTTCTGGCCCTGTGGACAAGGAGAAAAGCTTGCAATTGCTTTCTTCCAATAAAAGATGCCCAGCAGGGAAGGCAGAAACTGGGAGCCTGACAGCGACAGCCCTGAGCCACGATGGCCCCCCACCAGCTTCCCCCAGCACAAAGACAGCAGTTCCTTTCATGTGCACAGCACTCACCTGCTCAGAGGTGCCCTTGATGTACGAAGATTTGCAGATGCAATGCAGCTCCCCTGCAGTCATAATCCACCAGCACCGCAGCTTTGATGCCTGGAAGGGGACAAGGCGAGTCAGTCCGGTGAAGCATCTCATGGTGCAACACCTTCAGAGTGCACCTCGGGCACTTCCACCCTCAGCCCATCTGTTGCAGGGGCAGCCTGTGAGCTTTGCTGGCCCAGGAACGTCCAGGTGAAGGAGGAAACACTGCCCTTCCCTGGGGACCATGACCTCCCCATCTCCCTCCCCATGCAGCCCTCAGCTGGGGGCTCACTGCATTGGCTGTCCAGAGGAAAGCTGCCATCTGTCCTGCTGGGCATCCTGACCACGAACGCTGCTCTGAATCTGGAAACAGCAGGGCCAAGCAGTTAAACAAAATCCCTGAAGGGATGCTCAGAGGCACCAAACACCCGAGTGCACCTCCTTTCTGGCACCCTGCAAGTTATGCATCCTGTCATCTTGCAGGTGGGAAGCCAGCTTCAGCAGGTCACTCACTGTGCTCACCATCTGACCTTGCCTGGCCCAGGAAACAGGCTGTTCTTTCATTCCATTTCCAATAAGATTTGTAATTAACAGGCACTTGTGGCCAGTCCCCAAGAGCCAGCCAGCCCAAAAGCCACCACCAGCAACCAGACAGAACAGAGATGCAACATGCCAGCTCCAAGGAGCACTCACAGCAGGGCAAATCAATGCCATAGCATAACGAACCTCTCGTTCAAAGCCTCAACAAAATCTCTTTGTAAAGATCAGCTCCTCCTGGCACCCCACATGGGGCCTACACAAAGGCAGATAGAAAAGCAGGTGAATGCCTGCAGCTGTGGGCAGGTGGTAACATGCTGTGCTCTGCCTGTCTGGAAGGTGGAGAGCTCTTCCACCAGGCTGCTGCTTCCCTCCTCCATCCCTGGGGGAGATTTGTACTACGACTTGCATGGCAAGTTTGTTTTGGGAAACAAAATCAGCAACCAGAAGCAAGAGTCAGCACAGTGCAGCAGGAGAAAGCCATATCCTTCCTGCACGTGTCCATGCTGGGACAAATATGCAGTTTCCTTTATTTCTCCTTCCAATGTCCTTCTGCAGTTACAGCCCTTCCCGAATCCTCATACAGGCAGGCCAAGCCCTTTGCTCCCCAGTGGCAGCTGCCTTTCAGGAGAATGGGTCCATCAGGAGAGGCCAACATGCTGACACCACAAATCCATCCCGGCTGAGACCTCAACACCAGTCACCAGGTGATGCCAGCACTAGCCAGTAGTGCACACACCTAGGACGAGGGGCTGCACCTCATTTTGCCAACCCAGATACTGTCGCCCAAAGCATTGTGCTGGGAAATGCCAGGATTCCCCAGTCCACCCAAAAGTGTCTCCAAGTACACCTTGGGACCTCCTTGCACGTCCTCCCAGAGGGCTGACTGGCAGCCTGGGACGGGGAGCAGCTGGAGCACAGCACTGCTCCTCATGCTCTTGCAAGGCACTGTGGTCAGGGGAGGTTCCCTTCCCCTAGCCTTTGGGGTTTCTCTTGGCTGTGTTTAGCTCTGCCTCCCAGAGCAGTTCCTCCCCACTGAAAGCCCAGCCAGCCCTCAGCAGGGCTCAGCCTCCTACAGCACCCAGCGGGAGCCCACCATCCCCCTATAGAGACAGAGCACAACATGGGGACCAGGGACAGGGAGACAGCACCTGGTCACCTCTAACTTCTCCCCCCCCTGGATGGGACAGAGCTAGGTCCAGGTCCTCACCAGCTCAGCTGAGCAGCACAGGTACCATCCCCTGGGCACAGCACGTGGGGCTCCATGTGCCCAAGCCAAGGATTTGGCTCCTAAGCCCAAGTGATCGTGATTTTGTCAGTGTTTCAGCTTGTGCTGGTGCTTTAAGATAGGACTTAAAGGTCTTCACCTGTGGGGGGAAGCCCAGCAAGAGCTCCTCCTGCTCTCTGCCCTGCCTCCTGCCAAGCTCCCAGGCCCCCTTGACGGTCAGAGGGCAGGAGGGGGCCTGTGGTTTTGCCAGGGTCTCCCAGCACCTGGGTCCAGAGCTATGCCAGGCATGGCTTTTCTCTCTTCCTCTAGCCCGGCGAGGCATGGGGAAGGGCACTACATTTCAATGGCCACAATACACCCAGTGCCAAAGGACCTGCAGGGAAGGAGCATGTCCCAGGTGCTGGGGCAGAGACGTTGCATTCCCCAGGGACACCGAGCCACCAGACCCTGGATGACACAGCCAGGCCTGTGGGGGGGTCAGGGACTTGGCTTACCTGCTGGTTTCATTCCTATTAGCACATCCAGAGGGGACCCAGGATTAACAGACCATGGTCTCAGTCTGGTGGTGACAGAGCAGGACGGCGGGTGAGGAAGGGTCCCTGGCTAGGTGATGCAGCAGCTGTACTGCATGCAGGGCTGCAGCCTGCAAAAGGATCTGTTGCTGTTTTAACTGTACTGTATCGGCGAGAAAGGAAGTGGGATGGGTGCGGGGGCAGCTCTGCCAGCCAGGGGGGCATCTGCCAAGGGGCAGGACAGGAAGAGCCCTTGGAAAGGGGAGCCTAGCAGGGCTGGCAGCATGGCACTGCTGCAAGGAGGAGAGCAAGAGCTGTACCCAAAGGGCCCATGCTTGCCCAGCAGGGATCCATGTGGCTTCCCAGAGCAGCACTGCCAGCCAGTCAAGGGGACACACAAATGGGGAACAAGAGACTTTGGTCTGGGCATTGCTGCCTGAGGCAGAGCACCATGCCTGGGGGCTGGCAGGGCTGAGAGGGGTCCTTGCACCATTTAGACCACAAAAAACCCCAAACCAACCCCAAACTGGCTTTTGCTGCCTTCCTCCCTCCTGCTCCCTCTCCTGGAAAGCGCTAAGGAGACCTTCACAGCCTCACTGGGGGTGAAGCAGGAACCACACAGCCAGGAAAATGAGGGGCTGTCGTTACAATAATCATCCTCAGTACGAGGAGAGCACAAGGCAAGAGAAGAGGCAACAGAAACTGCTGGAAACAGACTGCCTGGAGGATAAGTTGCAGCTCCATTGGTCCTATCTGAACCCAGGGAGAAGGAAGGAAATTAACCAGTGGAAGTGCAAACCCACAAGCTCCCTGGCACAGGCACAGCTTAGCTTGAGAAGTGCCTGCAGGCAGAAAGTTTTCATCACACCCCTGAAGGACAGTGGCCCCAGCAGCAATGCTGCCACCAGAGAAGGGTTTCTCCACAGCCTGAGAGATCAGGTGTACCACCATCAGGAGAGAGACAGACGTGTGAGTCTGGGGACCACTTCTGCACCATCCCTAGGAGAGGTGGCAATCCTGGAGCAGAAGCTGGTTAGAGATGCTACAGGAGCAAACTGTGCCTGAAGGGAAAGACGACCAGTGTGGGCGTGGCTCTGGCACTCCCCTGGGATTCAGGTCGAGGAGGAAGGAGCTCACACTTAGTAGAAACAAGGGAGAGAGAAGGAGGGAGGATGCAAAGGGAGAGAGCATCCTTGCCCCACTGCAAGGGCAAGTGCTGCTCTCGGGGATCCTCAGGAGGCCTCCTGCCATGCCAGATTTATGCAGCCACAGAGCCTCGCTCAGTGCTGGCCTCTATGCTGATAATGGGGAGGAAGCCCAAGCCCAGAGGGGAAGGATGGGGCAAGAGGCAGTGCCCATGTTAGGAGTGCAAGCTCCTAGAAACCACCAGAGACAGCTTCTACAGAGACAGACCCGACATCTCCCTCTGCCCTGCAGCACCCATGTCTGGGAGGTGCTGCTGCTGCCCTTCCTCCCATCCTGCAGGAGGGGACACTGATTGGGTGCAGAAGCCCCCAGGGTGCCTTGCTGGTGCTCCAGGTTGCAGCAAGCTCCCAAGTGCCCAGCTGTCCCGTGGCTCCCCAGGGGCTGAGGCCTGCCCAGCAGCATGTGGTGCCTCCCTAGGCCCACACGCAGGTGCCATAGGAGGAGATGTGGGGACTGAACCCTTCCACTCAGCCGACCTGGGATAACACAATGAAATCTCTCCTGGGAGCTCAGGGAGCGAGAGCAGAGCTCCCGGCCCTGGGAGCTTACCCCTGCTCCATCTGATGTCCTGTGTCTTGGCATGGATCGCTTCTGCACAACTTGCCCGGGTGCCTCACATGCAGGCAATGACGCTGACAATAGCCTGCGGCTGGGAAGGGGTGCTCACAGGGTCTGCAGGCAGATCCTACTATGCAATGGCCACCTGTGTACAGCTTTCCCCCATGTCCAACACCCCCCGCCAGCCTCCCCTCCACGCATGGCTGCCCCTCTCCCCAGGAAAGCACAGTCAAAGAATGAAAAGCAGCTTAAAATCCAGCAGGACAATCAGGCATCTCTCCAAAGCTGGTAGCACCCCCTGCCCACCCAGCCCAGCAGGCTCAAACCTCAGCAATACAGCCCACAGCTGCTCAGCTCCAGCATTCTGGAGAGCCCAGGAAACCAGCAGCTGCTCACAGGGAGGATAACCCAGGTTGAGGAGAGACCTTTGTTTCTGCCAGTCTCGCTCGCTGCCAGAGGAGGAAGAGGGGAGGGTTTGGGGACAATGAGCAATAACAACACCCCTAGGAGGGATGTCACAGACACGTTGATCGCTTGGAATTCCAGCCAGCGCAGACCCGGGGACTGCAAATGTGGGCAGCAAATGGAAATGCTCAAAGCTCCGAAATAATTGGATCCTTTCACAAGAGCTGAGCCCAGAATCCAGCATGGGAATTCAGTTCCCGCTGGAAGTCGAGAGATCAAATGCATGGAGAGGCAGGCACAGCAACAAGCAATCCTCAGCCACTACCGTGTCCGGCTCCGCAGCCCCTGGCGCTGTTCTAATCTCAGGTGCCTTCTCAGCAGGAGCAACGGTGAGGGAGGACTGCAGCGGAGAGCCCGAGCCCCCAGTGGAGTTGAGCTGAGGACTGGCCCCTTCCAATCCAACTTATTCCACTTGTGGCAAGGTACAGAAACGCTGCCAATGCAAAAGAGGGTTTAGCGGAGGAAACCAGTGGCCTCAAAGCCTTGCTCGACTGGAGGAACAGCCCATGGAAAGGAGACTCCCAAAGCTGCCGGCTGGCCTTCGCAGCCCTGAGAGGGAGATGCCTGGCCTGGCAGGCTTGCCAGCCCGCATCACGTTCCCAGCAAGACGCACATGTAGGTTCCTGCTCCACGCCTCAACAGCAGTGAAAAGGCAGAGCTGGGGGTGGGGAAAACTCTCCACTGCCCAAGAGGATCCCTGCAGAGGCAGCAGGATGCTGCTGGGGTCCACCACGACTACTCACCCCTGTGAGCCCAAGGTGGCACCCACTCACCTGGTGCAGGGAGTCCGGAGGGTGGGGCTAGCCCCCGCTCCCTTCCCCAAGGCAGCATGGGGTGGGAAGCGCTGGAGGATGCAAGCAGGCCCAGGACAACAGCTGGCCACGAGGGGAAAATTCCTCCAGGCTGACTTTGCTTCATAAAAAGCTGCATCTTTCCACCTCAGGGTAGCTCCAGGGGGGCGGGAAGGTGCAGCTGGCACTGCGTCTGCGAGCTTTGCCACCAGGGGAGCAAACAGTTTGCGCGGCAGTTCGTGCGGGCAGGGCGTGCAGGGAAGGCGTGCGGGCGGGGTACAGTATAAGTGGCCATCGTCCTCCCAGAGGAGGCTCAGCCATGGTCGCCACTCGGCTGAAAACCGGGGCCAGAAAGAATGTGGCGACACAGACAGAGCTCCCGCTCAGGCACGCGGCTGTCCAGGTATCCGGCTGCAAAGAGTGCCTGAGCCTGTCGGTTGTTCCAGAGACCGATGGGGACACTACCTGCGTGCGGTGCGACCAGGTGAGCGACCTGCTCAGCCTGGTGGCAGAGCTGAAAGAGGAAGTGGAGAGGCTGAGGAGCATTAGGGAGTGTGCGAGAGAGAGAGGTAGGTGGAGCCGCACCCGGCCATCCCTGAAGCAGGGGCAGCTGGTGGAGGCTCCACAAGCAGCAGGGGATCCCCTGTCCTCTTGCTGCCGGGCAGAAGGAGAGGACCTAAGAGATGAAGGGAAATGGAAGCAGGTCCCTCCTCGGAGAGGTCGGCGAATTCCCTCCCGGCCTCCCTCACCGTCCCAGCTGCCCTTACACAACAGGTATGGGGCTCTGGAACGTGAGGGACAGGAACATGAGGACCCTGACGAAGGTCCGTCCAAGGGGGTGCCTAGGGTGAGTCATCCAGCCACACGCATCAAGACGTCCTCTGTTAAGAAAAAAAGGAGGGTAATTGTCGTAGGCGACTCCCTTCTGAGGGGTACAGAGACCAGACCCAACTCACAGGGAAGTCTGCTGCCTCCCCGGGGCCTGGGTGAGAGACGTCACCAGGAAACTCCCTGGTCTGGTTCGGCCCACTGATTACTACCCACTGTTGGTCACGCAGGTTGGCAACGACGAGGTTGCGCTAAGAAGCCCAAAGGCAGTCAAAAAGGACTTGAGAGCACTGGGGCGACTGGTCGATGGAGCGGGAGCACAGGCAGTGTTTTCATCAATCCCTTCAGTGGCAGGGAAGAACGCTGGAAGGAACAGGAAAGCACACCTGATCAACACGTGGCTCAGGGGCTGGTGCCGTCGTCAGAATTTTGGGTTTTTTGACCACGGGGCGGTTTACATGGCACCGGGCCTGCTCGCAGCTGATGGAGTGCAACTGATGCCAAGGGGCAAAAGGATTCTTGCTCATGAGCTGGCAGGCCTCATTGAGAGGGCTTTAAACTAGATTTGGAGGGGGGAGGGGATAAAACCGGGCTCACTAGAGTTGAACCTAGGGGTAGGTTCAACGTGCCAGAGTTGAAATCGATAGCCCAGCTCAGGTGCATCTACACCAATGCACGCAGCATGGGCACCAAACAGGAGGAGCTGGAAGCCATTGTGCAGCGCGACAGCTATGACGTAGTTGCCATCACAGAAACATGGTGGGATGCTTCTCATGACTGGAGTGCTGCAATGGATGGCTATAAGCTCTTCCGAAGGGATAGGCAGGGAAGGAGAGGCGGTGGGGTGGCTCTGTATGTTAGGGAGTGTTTTGATTGCATAGAAATCAAAGATTGTGAAGACCAAGTAGAGTGCTTGTGGGTAAGGATGAGGGGGAAGGCCAATGAGGCAGATATCCTGCTGGGAGTCTGTTACAGACCACCCAACCAGGATGAAGAGACAGATGAAACATTCTATAAGCGACTGGCGGAGGTCTCGCATTCGCTGGCCTTTGTTCTTGTGGGGGACTTCAACCTACCGGACATCTGCTGGAAGTATAACACGGCAGAGAGGAAACAATCTGGGAGGTTCCTGGAGTGTGTGGAGGATAACTTCCTGACACAGCTGGTGAGTGAGCCCACCAGGGGAGGTGCCTTACTGGACCTGCTGTTTACAAACAGAGAAGGACTGGTGAGAGATGAGGTGGTCGGAGGCCGTCTTGGGCTTAGCGACCATGACATGATAGAATTCTCAGTTGTGAGTGAAGTAAGGAGAGGGGTCAGCAAAACTGCTGTCATGGACTTCCGGAGGGCAGACTTGGGCCTGTTCAGGTCACTGGTTGAGAGAGTCCCTTGGGAGACAGTCCTGAAGGACAAAGGGGTCCAGGAAGGCTGGACAGTCTTCAAGAAGGAAATCTTAAAGGCGCAGGAGCAGGCGGTCCCCATGTGCCGTAAGAAGAGCTGGCGGGGAAGGCGACCGGCCTGGCTGAACAGGGAGATTTTGCTGGGACTCAGGGAAAAGAGGAGAGTTTATCACCTCTGGAAGAAGGGGCAGGCAACTCACGAAGAGTACAAGGATCTCGTTAGGTCAAGCAGGGACAAAATTAGAAAGGCAAAAGCCCAGCTAGAGCTCAGTCTGGCTACAGTCGTAAAGGATAATAAAAAATGTTTTTACAAATATATTAACAACAAAAAGAGAGGCAAGGAGAATCTCCATCCCCTACTGGATATGGCGGGGAACATTGTCTCCAAGGACGAGGACAAGGCTGAGGTACTTAATGCCTCTTTGCCTCAGTCTTTAATAGCCACTCCAGGTATCCACAGGGTATTCAGCCCCCTGAGCTGGAAGACATGGATGGAGAGCACAATGTACTCCTCATAATCCAGGAGGAAGCAGTCAAGGACATGCTGAACCACCTGGACACCCACAAGTCTATGGGTCCTGATGGGATCCACCCGAGAGTACTGAGAGAGCTGGCGGAGGAGCTTGCCAAGCCACTCTCCATCATTTATCAACAGTCCTGGTTAACAGGGGAGGTCCCAGAAGACTGGAGGCTTGCCAATGTGACGCCCGTCTACAAGAAAGGCCGGAAGGAGGATCCTGGGAACTACAGGCCTGTCAGCCTGACCTCTGTACCGGGGAAGATTATGGAGCGGTTGGTCTTGAGAGTGCTCACAGGGCATCTGCAGGACAACCAAGGGATCAGGCCCAGCCAGCATGGGTTCATGAAAGGCAGGCCCTGCTTGACCAACATGATCTCCTTCTATGACCAGGTGACCTGCCTAGTGGATGAGGGAAAGGCTGTGGATGTTGTCTACCTGGACTTTAGTAAAGCCTTTGACAGCGTCTCCCACAGCATTCTCCTGGAGAAACTGGCGGCTCGTGGCTTAGACAGGTTTACTCTTCGCTGGGTGAGGAACTGGCTGGATGGCCGAGCCCAGAGAGTTGTGGTGAACGATGTTAAATCCGGCTGGCGGCCGGTCACAAGCGGTGTTCCCCAGGGCTCGGTTCTGGGGCCGGTCTTGTTCAATATCTTTATAGATGATCTGGATGAGGGAATTGAGTGCTCCCTCAGTAAGTTTGCAGATGACACCAAGTTGGGTGGGAGTGTTGATCTGCTGGAGGGTAGGAGGGCTCTGCAGAGGGATCTGGACAGGCTGGATGGATGGGCAGAGGCCAATTGTATGAGGTTTAATAAGGCCAAGTGCAGGGTCCTGCACTTGGGTCGCAACAACCCCATGCAATGCTACAGGCTTGGGGAGGAGTGGCTAGAGAGCTGCCCGGCGGAAAGGGACCTGGGGGTGCTGGTTGACAGCCAGCTGAACATGAGACGGCAGCGTGCCCAGGTGGCCAAGAAGGCAAACAGCGTCCTGGCCTGTATCAGGAATAGTGTGGCCAGCAGGAGTAGGGAAGTGATCGTGCCCCTGTACTCGGCACTGGTGAGGCCGCACCTTGAATCCTGTGTTCAGTTTTGGGCCCCTCACTACAAGAAGGATGTTGAGGTGCTGGAGCGTGTCCAGAGAAGGGCAATGAAGCTGGTGAGAGGTCTGGAGCACAAGTCTTATGAGGAGCGACTGAGGGAACTGGGGTTGTTCAGTCTGGAGAAGAGGAGGCTGAGAGGAGACCTCATCGCTCTCTACAACTACCTGAAAGGGGGTTGTGGCGACGAGGGTGTTGGTTTCTTCTCCCAAGTAACTAGTGATAGGACAAGAGGAAATGGCCTCAAGTTGCGCCAGGGGAGGTTTAGATTGGATATTAGGAAAAATTTCTTCACTGAGAGAGTGGTCAGGCATTGGAACAGGCTGCCCAGGGAGGTGGTGGAGTCGCCATCGCTGGAAGTGTTCAAAAAACGTGTAGATGTGGCGCTTCAGGACATGGTTTAGGGGACATGGTGGCGCTGGATTAATGGTTGGACTTGATGATCTTGAAGGTCCTTTCCAACCTAGTGATTCTGTGATTCTGTGATTCTGTGATTCTGTGAATTTGCAGAGCCCAACAGCGTTGACCTTGCAGCAGCATGGCGGCTGCAGCAGTCACCCCGGGGCAACAAAGAAAGCACCCACAATGAAAGCAAGACGCTGGTCTCCCAGGTGCAGGGACGCATTGGCTGACTCCCTTCCAGTCCTCCCATCCCTCTCCGGGGTGCGGTGGCCCGAGGGACGGGGACCTCAACCGCTGAATGACCACAAAGACTGGCTGCTCCACTCCAGACCTTGGTGCCAACTGCAACTGATGGAAAAATTTCCACCATTGGGGATTACAAAGTCACGTGCCTGTGCAGCCAGTCACAGAATGTCCACGAGAAGCCAAATGGGTCCTGGCAGAGGGGCAGGAACCACTTCTGCTCTGCACTTGCACAACACCTGGTATCTCTGGCCGTGACCAGGGCACCAATGCGCTGCCATGTTTCAAGTTCAGTAAGGACATTTGTCCAAGGGAGGCATCTCCCAGGTCCAAGCAGGACTAGACCCTCACCATACTAAGTGATGCATAGATGTTAGCATTAACAGTCCTTTTTATCTGATGACCTGAGAGGAGTGATGCCCTGGTGTTAGCATCTGCATCAGAAGCCCTAGGGAACCCTATCCCAATACATTTAACTCAACCCCAATGGAAAGGCAATTGCTTGCTGTTAACTCCCATCCCGTCAGTTCCCTGTCCCAGGCTGTGTGCCATGGGAAATGTGATCTAACCATGCGGCGTGAGCAGCCCAGCCCACTCTCCATCACTACAAGCAGGGTACAGAAATGTGAGCCCCTGAAAAGGGGCTCTGGGGGAGGGGCTAGTGCTTTGCGAGTTGGGAGAAGACAGCATGGCGATCAGCGGGTGATAAGACCCTTTTTGCTCCTACTTCTGTCTCCTCTCTTCTCCCTCTGGCCACCACTGCATACAGCCACAGCCATCCATAGCCCCATCTTCCCTCCTTACATGAGCCAGTTCCTTCTGTACCCATCCACACTGCCTGATCCTGGAAGCACAATCTTTCACCTTCCCCACATCCTTCACATGGCAGCCAAGCTCTGCATCCCCTTAAAGCATGCTCCTCTTCACTCCCACCCTAACCCCATCCTCTTCCACCATCAGACCCTATCCTGTTTAAATGCACCCCTGTGCATGTCCCCAGTGTCCCCAGCTCTTTACCTGTGCTCTGTTGCCTCCTGATTGCTGCAGCTCATACCATAACTTACCCTGGTCTCCCCCATCCCTGACTGCCACCCACTTACACACCTGCCAGCCTGAGCCTCCTTGCACACACCCCACTGACGAGTTCCCGACACCCATCTGGGAGAGCCATGGCAACATCACCTTTCCCTACCTCCACTGAACAGTCACCAGGGCACCGCAGAGCAGCGGAGAAGGTCCCAGTGATGCTGCATTATCCAAAGCAGCTCCAGACACAGGAATCAAAGCTACACGAGAAGAGTGCCTGTGGTGGGGAGGGCAGCAAGGATTGCGTATGCAGGATTTACCCTGTGGGAACTGCCTGTCCCCACTACAACCCCTCTTGCGATACACTTCCTTTTACCTTAAAAGCCCTCCAAGGGAGGTGCTTGGGCACAGGCACTCAGGCCTCTGGCTCAGTGTTACCAAGCTGCAGCCTGCAGATAAAGCTGCAGCAGCTGCGGGGACATTCAGCATCTTTTCCACTCCCCATGTTAGACATCTACGTGGCACAGGGGGAGGAGATACCACACACACACACGGCCGTGCACACCCACCCAACTCACCCCTTTCTGTCTGTGATTTAGAAAGTCTCAAGTTTAGCACAGGCCGGAGTGGTGACACGGGCTTGGCAGGGATTTGGGCTGTAAGGGTGAGGCTTTGTACATCTTTGATTGTAGAGGGCTGGACACATCCAGGGCTACTGGAGAGAAAGAGCATTTCTACCATGAATTCAATGTCCTGTGCCTTGTCAGGGAAAGGGAAAGTCTCTCCTTCCCATGGGGCTGAAGGTGAGAGAAACACCCTGCTGGCATTAGGAAAAGGGTGTCACAGCTGTCACCTGATGTCCTGGTTTTGGCTGGGACAGAGTTAATTTTCTTCCTGATAGCTGGTACAGTGCTATGTTTTGGATTTGGGATGAAAAAATGTTGATAACACACTGATGGTTTTAGTTGTTGCTAAGCAGTAAAGGACTTTTCAGCTTCCCATGCACTGGCCTGCCAGCAAGAAGGCGGGGGGTGCACGGGAAGCTGGGAGGGGACACAGCCAGGACAGCTGACCCAAACTGGCCAAAGAGATATTCTATACCATATGATGTCATGCTCAGTATATAAACTGGGGGAGTTGGCCGAGGAGGCACCGCAGCTTGGGAATCAACTGTGCACCAGTCAGTGGGTGGTGAGCAATTGTGCTGTGCATCATTTGTTTTGTATATTCTTTTATAATAATTGTTATTCTTCCCCCCCCCCCATCCTATTAAACTCTCTTTATCTCAACCCACAAGTTCTACCCTTTTTCTTTTCCGAAAAGAGTTGTGAAGTCCATCTTTCTCCCGCAACTGGTGACCCCGACATGATACGATCTCTGGGATCTCATCGTTGAACACCGGTCGAGCGCAGAGGACGCCGCAGGAGAAGCCCGGTTGGAAGAATTGCAGTCAGCGGGACTGACGCAAGGAAAAAGAAAAAGGAATATGTTGCAACGGAAAAGCACCCAGCGAGGTGAGGTGAGCAACTGTGGTGGCATGGGGCAGAACACATCGCATGAAGAAGGGGCGATAGTCAGACTCCTGCTGCATATGCTCTCTAAGAGAGGACTGAAATATGATGAATATACACTTAGAAGGCTTCTAATTTGGTGCCAAAAGAAAGGGTACCCCCCCGATCCGTCTGTGGCATTTAAGGCAGAGACATGGGAGGAGATAGGAAAAATGTTATGAGAACATATTGGGAACGGAGATAAAACCGCCGCAGAGTTAGTGACGGCATGGAAGTTGATATTAACCCCATTAAAAGCCTTGAAGGCAGAGAGAAAAGCCGCAGCTGATACGGAGGAGGCTGTTAAACCGCCTTCAACCAATCCCTTTTTAACCGAGCCAGAGGGTCCAGGACCTTCGGCGACTCCGACTGCACCTCCTGAGGTGCCAGATGCACCGGGTGAACCGGCTGCATTAGATAAGTCAGAGAAACAGATCTACGATGATGTATATGAGGGCAAGACGGGACAACGTTGCCCAGAACAATGTACTCAATGTTCCCCTGTGTGCCCATGTGAAAGATCAATGGGGCAGGTCTCGAAAGGAGATGGGCAAGCAGCGGAGCTAGCAACAGCATGGCAATTGCTATTCGAGACTGTTTTGAAGAGCCAGGGGCTAGCAGCAGACTCTGCAACAGCTTTTGAGTTATCTACCTGGGAGAAAGCAGGGAAATTGGTGTTTGAGGCAGCCTCCAAAGGGGATCATACGGCTGTGAAAGTGTTAACAACCTGGTGATTAGTCAGAGACTCTATAAAGGCGATAAAATCAGAGCGGACGGCGGCGGCAGCAGCTGCCGCTGCCACAGCCTCGGGAGAGAAGGGAGGCCGAGCTGGGGATGATGAGAACGAGCGACCCCTGCCCGCGCCCCCCACCCGCGCCCCCGCCCCCCCACTAAAGACCAGAAGATCCTGTCACACGCCACACGGACGCAGAGTCCGACTCCAACGTATCGCCAGCTGACGCTTTCGCTCTTTTGTATGGGGAATGACGGCTCGTTGACCATTTCAGCGGCTCTCCCTGGACGTTCAAGAGCAGGAACTTCAATATGCCATATTTGTAAAACGGTGTTGTGGGTTTGTTCTATGTCATTGTAATTATTGTCACAAATGTATCATTTCTTTTGCAGGGAATCAAAGAGTATATTTCAATAAGACACTCTTCCCACGGTGTATACGGTGTAACAGAGTTGGGGGGATAGAGAATTTTGGGTAACTTGCAATCTGCCAGAAGTTTTTTGGGCGCTCGAAATAGGGCAACGAAAACCTACCTTAAAAATGACTTTTTGCAACAACCAAGCAGACCCAAAAGAATGGAGTTGTCATATGCTCATAGATACGGGAGCAGATGTAATCATTAAACCATATGTAGCTCTGACCCCAATCAATTTGCTAGGGAGAGACGTTTTGGGACAAATGAGTTGTGTTCTAAGTAGCACTCCTGAACATTTTGTGGAGCGGCCATTGAGGAGCGACCGACACTCAAATTGACATGGAAAACTGATACACCGGTTTGGGTGGATCAATGGCCGCTATCTCAAGAAAAGGTCGCTAAGCTACAGGAATTAGTAAAAGAGCAATTAGAAAAGAAACATATTAAACCCACTACAAGTCCATGGAATACACCTGTATTTGTAATTCCTAAAAAAAAAAAAAAAAAAATTTTCCACAGAATGTGGTGTTGAGAACCGAAATCAGAACATTGAACGATGTTCAAAAATTAGTGGGAGATTTGAATTGGATTCATAATATTTGTGGAATAACAAATGTAGAAATGACACCATTGTTGAATCTGTTACCAAGGCTTTGGAAGATTTAAATATGTTCATGTTTCAGTTGATTGCTATTCTGCAGTAGTTTGGGCCTCTGCACAAACAGGAGAAACTAGTAGGCATGTACAAAAGCATTTGCGAGCTGCATTCGCAGCACATGGTATACCCCTACAAATTAAAACCGACAATGGTCCTTGTTATGTAGCCCAGTCAACCCAACGATTTTTTGCTCAATGGGGAGTGACGCATGTTACTGGAATACCGCATTCCCCAACTGGACAAGCTATTGTTGAACGAATGAATCATTCCCTGAAGTGTTTATTGCAAAAACAAAAAGGGGGAGAGGCTATCACACCACCCCAAGAACGTTTGAATAAAGCCTTATATGTGTTAAACTATTTGCGTCTAGCAGAAGGAGAAACAGTACCTCCCATAATAAAACATGTAAAAGGAATGACAGGAAGTCTGTTTGAGTTAACACAAAATGTGCAAGTAAAAGTTAAAAATTTGGAAAAGAATATGTGGGAAGGACCTTTTCAACTGCTAACCTGGGGACGAGGTTATGCTTGTGTCATTACAGATTCTGGAACTCGTTGGGTACCCGCAAAATGGGTAAAACCATGGGTGGAACAGTCACCATCGTCATAGTCGGACACATCCTGACACTATCAGGTGTCATCGCAATCTGGATGCCACCTCAGCCAAAAGAAAATATATGGGTAACATTAGCAAACCAAACAGGACAGGACACCTTCTGTCTGTCTCTTTCCTCCCCGGGCAATCCCTTTTCAATCTGCCAGAAGGGTTATGGTGGCTGTGTGGAGATCAATTGGCTGGGAAACAGCTGCCCGGGAACTGGTCAGGGGACTGTACCATGGGTGTCCTAGTTCCTAATTTGCAAATAATTAATCAGACTGAAATTAGCAGTATCATTAGAGGAACATGGAAAGCTTTTAGGGCAAAGTGCTCTATAACTACAAATCCTTTGGTAAGATATAATACTGGTTTTCATAGCTTTGTGCAGGCACTTTTTCCTTTGCTAGGAGTAGTACAGCTAGAAAAAGCAATAGTTAACTGGTCGGCAGAAATGGAAATTATTGCTAATCGCACTGTAGACGCGATTTTAGGCTTGCAGCTGTATACGGAGGGGTTAACAGATGGAATTTTGGCCCGTGAGAAAACTGCAGTTAGCATAGGAGGAAACGGATGGCTGGGTAAGAAATAGATACTATGCTGGGTGAGAGAAAACAGCCCACAGAGATAAGAAAGTTGATCAAGGTTGGGGAGGATGTGGAAGACGTGCAGCAACGGAGGAATATGAAGCACAATTCAGTTTTGTTTGCCTTGTAACATTCTGCTACTTGGCTTAAGCATAGTTGATATGTGACTGCTGGATTATGGTGATATGCCGCGTGAACAAAGCCTACGAACCAATAGACGGGGTGGCTGTGGCACGTGCAGCACATCTGGCCAGCGGGCGCATACGCCATAGGCTCCCTGTGTTGAAAGGTGGCAACCGAGGCGTGTTCCGACACTCGCTGGCCACGTGTGTCGAAACTCGTTCCTCTGCAAATGTATAAATACCGGGATTTCCCGAAGGGTAGTGGGCCGGTGTACGGCAAGGCCACCGTTGCCTCCGTGGGGACGCCCACGTAAAGCTGGCACCTACCGACTGCTGGGCTGAGTTCGCGGCACAGGACGATACAAGAATGTACAGATGGTCCATCTTCCTCACAGTCCTCAGGTTGCGAATGATCCATCAGGTTTTGTTTATAGATAAACAAAAAGGGGGAGATGTTGGGATCACCCTGCAAGGGCTTGACCTTAAGGCGAAGGAGCTGTGGCATTGAGAAGATGGTAAACAGCTGGACACCTGCAGGGCTCAGCCTTGAGGAGAAGGAGCTGTGGTAAACAACTAAGAGGAAGCAAAGGAGCGCATGGACACCTGCAGGCAACGAATCCTGACTGTGTGAGGCGCATGGACAGCGCGTGATATTTTGTATATAGCCAATTGCAATAATGTGTGTAACAAGCTGTAACCAATCATGAGTGTGTGCGCAGTGACTAAACAAAAATTATGATATATATTGGAGTCAGACAAGACAATAAACGGCTTCGGAGTATAACTCTCATAGAGTTGTGAAGTCCATCTTTCTTCCGCAGGCACCAACCTGTTGTCTCATGGTTGTTTTTTTTATTTTGGTTTGTTTCTTTATTTGTTGGGGGTTTTTTCAGTTCTGGAGGCTTGCGGGGCCTGTGGGCAGGATTTAGCACTGAGGAGCTATGGCAGAAGGTGCTGCAGGAAGTAACTGTGGAGGCACTGCAGGCACCTTTGCTCTGACTGGGGGCCCTGCAAGGAGCGTGGTGGTTGGCAA
Organism: Phaethon aethereus; assembly: GCF_964289735.1. Lineage (NCBI taxonomy): Eukaryota > Metazoa > Chordata > Aves > Phaethontiformes > Phaethontidae > Phaethon > Phaethon aethereus. Next base: position 24,910,357 of record NC_138581.1, read on the forward strand.
CCAGCTGCCTGGGAAGCATTGCTGGCCTCTTCAGGCTCCTGAGTAATGCTGAGGTAACTGGGCACAGGTGGATGCTGTGCAGCTCCCAGTTACCTGCACTGGAGTATCTGCCTGCTGGTACCACCCCTACAAATCTGGAGTGTGCATTAACTGTCTTCTCTTAGTCTTGGGGGATCCTTAAGCCAGCTATACCTCTTCTCCTGCTAGTCTTGTAGCCTGATTCACTCCATAGCTGGTACTTGAAGGCTTTTCTGGGCAAGTCAGATGTTTTGCACCCAAGCCATGTGTGGGGTGAGTTGTTTGGGTGGGCATGTGTGCTCTGCCTTGAAGGGAGAGTGTCTGAATTACTTGCTGGTGCCAGGAGCCCTGTTTAGCCTGTTGGCTGAGAGGGGCTTGTATTTTGCTTTCTTTCTATCACTGGGAGTTTCCAAGTAGTCACAATGTGTGCCCTAGCTATATCTGCGCAGATATAAATACCCATAGGTTTGCTAAAGGAGGCAGAGCTGGCATAAATACCATGCTTGTCATAAAACCCACTCTGCAAAATGTTGCTGTGGCATTTGGAGACCTGAACCCATTAGTGCTTCCCAGTTAGCATGAGTAATCCCCTCCCTGGCATCCCAGGGCCTAATAGCCCCGAGTGCATTAATGGGTCCCAGAATATCTCTTGCCTGCTGGGACCCTGGACCTCAAGGCACCAGACAGGTGACTTGGGCAGGCTGTAAGGGGGCTGCAAATGGACTTTTGCAGCCTCTGTAAGGAGTAAACTGTGAGCAGTGGGATGTAAAGGAACCTTCACTGCTGATCGGGAGGGCCAGGTTGCGTGAAGGCTGCTGAGGGGTCCCACCTTTTTGAATGCCCTCTGGCAGCACTTGGATCTGCCTTGCCAGGGACCCCTCGAGGTGCACTTCACTCTGAGGTAGGGAGGTGCTGCCCCAGGCCAGGCAGGAATCACTGCAGTGAGTGGGTTGTAGTTGAAGTGAAAGGGTGGTAGGACATTTCTCCCCAGCACAGAGAGCCCTGTCAAAGGGTTTGATGGGACCTCTGTTTCCCTGTGCCCTGGGATCGGTGTTTCCTGCTTCCCTTCAGCATTCCCTGCTCTTTTTCCTCTGTGTATTCACAGGACCCAGGGAGAGCTCACTGCAGCAGCAGGGAGAATGAACTCCTCTCCCTGCTCAAGGCATGACGAGTGCTTGCCAAGGGGTCCTCCGTGCCCCTTGTACAGAGCACCGAGGACTTGAACACTTGACACTCCTGTGCACTGCAGCAGCCTTCCTGCAAGGTTTGCGTGGAGGAGGAACTCATCTTGGTATGGCCTCCTACTGCTCTCCCATCCCAGGGCCCCCTCTCCCTGCCCTTATCTTGATTGCTCTTCCCAAGCAAACTGGCCCTTGGGATCCTCTGGGCTCTTCCTTTGGAAGAGGGCCTGGGCTGAGCCTCTGGGTCTTAACTTTGCTGTTCAATATTCAAAGAGCTTCTCTGCTTTTTCCCCAGCTAAGCCTTTCTCTGCACTGTCACAGGGTTCCTCTGCATGTTTTTGGCTTTAGGTAGGTGTCTGGGCCCTGCAGTGATCTTGTATAAAGTGGAAGGCTGACAGGGGGCTTATGAGGATTTTCCTTTCTTCTGTCTGTCTTCTGGCACCTGCCTTGTTACAAACACATTGTTCCTTTTATGGAGAGAGTGGTCAAGCATTGGAACAGGCTGCCCAAGGTGGTGGTGGAGTCACCATCACTGGAAGTGTTCAAAAAACGTGTAGACGTGGCAGTTCGGGACATGGTTTAGTGGGCATGGTGGTGTTAGGTTGATGGTTGGACTTGATGATCTTAAACATCTTTTCCAACCTTAATGATTCTGTGATTCTGTGATTCCTGCTGGTTTACGGTGCTGTGGGAGCCACACAAAGTTGTTGCGCTGCCTTGTAGCCTGGTATCACAGCCAATGATTGTTGGGATCACCCTGTAAGGGCTCGACCTTAAGGAGAAGGAGCTGTGGCGTTGATCTGCATGGCTCGACCTTAAGGAGAAGGAGCTGTGGCACTGAGAAGCTGGTAAACAGCTGGATATCTGCACGGCTCGGCCTTGAGGAGAAGGAGCTGTGATAAACAACTAAGAAGAAGCGAGGAAAACAGGAACACCTGCAAGCAACAATCCTGACTGTGTGAGGGGCGCGTGGACAGCGCGTGATATTTTGTATATAGCCAATTGCAATAGTGTGTGTAACAAGTTGTAACCAATCATGAGTGTGTGCGCAGTGACTAAGCGAAAATTATGATATATATTGGAGTCAGACAAGACAATAAACGGCTTCGGAATATAACTCTCATAGAGTTGTGAAGTCCATCCTTCTCCCGCAACTGGTGACCCCGACGTGATACGATCTCTGGGATCTCATCGTTGAACACCGGTCGAGCGCAGAGGACGCCGCAGGAGAAGCCCGGTTGGAAGAATTGCAGTCAGCGGGACTGATGCAAGGAAAAAGAAAAAGGAATACGTTGCAACGGAGAAGCACCCAGCGAGGTGAGGTGAGCAACCGGGGCGGCATGGGGCAGAACACATTGCATGAAGAAGGGGCGATAGTCAGACTCCTGCTGCATATGCTCTCTAAGAGAGGACTGAAATATGATGAATATACACTTAAAAGGCTCCTAATTTGGTGCCGAAAGAAAGGGTACCCCCCCGATCCGTCTGTGGTGTTTAAGGCAGAGACGTGGGAGGAGATAGGAAAAACGTTACAGGAGCATATTGAGAATGGAGATAAAACCGCTGCAGAGTTAGTGACGGCATGGGAATTGATATTAATCACTTTAAAAACCTTGAAAGCAGAGAGAAAAGCTGCAGCTGATATGGAGGAGGCTGTTAAACCGCCTTCAACCAATCCCTTCTTAACCGAGTCAGAGGGTCCAGGACCTTCAGCGACTCCGACTGCACCTCCCGAGGGTGAATTGGCTGCATCAGATAAGTCAGAGAAACAGGTCTACAATGATATATGTGAGAGCAAGACGGGACAAAGTTGCCCAGAACAACGTACTCAATGCTCCCCTGTGTGCTCGTGTGAAAGATTGATGGGGCGGGCTTCACCACCCCCGAAACCACCCAGACTTAACCGATCGAAAGCCGTAGTTTTGAAGCCCTCAGCCGAGCCCCTGCCACCTTTACGGCCCCCGTTGCCTGATAGCAGTGACGAAGGAGAAGAGCCTGTTGTAGAGACTATAGGGAGGCAAGAGCCTAGAATGAAAGGCGACCCTAGGGAGCGGTGGAAAGATGTTTTTTTAGGAGCAATGAAAGACGAGGAAACAGAGTTACCGATGGCATTCCCCGTTAGTGTACAGCCTCACGGGCCCAATCGCTGGGACCCATTTCATTGGGACTTGATTAAGGAAGTGCGGAAGGCAGTGCAAAATTATGGCTTGCAATCACCTTTCATGCAAGCTTTATTAGATAACATATTCATGGGAATGATTCTTACACCATGGGATTGTCGGCAGATGATAGATATGTTACTGACACCAACCCAAAGGTTACTGTGGGCAGACAGATGGTATAAACTCTGTATGCAAGAAGCCCTGAAAAACCTGGAACGTCAAGACGGCGATCCACTCCAGAACATTACTATGGAACAAATGACAGGCCAGGGACCATTTGTGGATGTTAGATTGCAAGCTCGGCTGCCTTTAGAGGCCTTGCAATTAGTTGGGCGACTAGCGTTGAATGCGTTGCGAACAGTCCCTGAGGAGGGAAAGAGGCAACCATCTTACACTCAAATTAGACAAGGGAGAGATGAACCATATATGTCTTTTGTTGATCGTCTGAGAGATGCTTTGAATAAAGTGTATACCAATGAAGACGCAAAACTAGCAGTGTTGTTGAATTTAGCGGTAGAAAATGCCAATGTAGATTGTAAAAGAATTTTGTTAACTTTGCCAAAAGAAGCAACATTAGTACAAATGGTAGAAGCCTGCAACAGAGTAGGCTCTGCCACACATCAGGCAGAAACACTCGCAAGTGCCTTTGCAGCAGCAATTAAGTCATTTATAAATGAAAAAGGGGAGAAAAAATGTTTTAATTGTGGGAAAAGAGGCCATTTTAGGGCTCAGCGCAAGGCCACAAGGAAAGGACCTAGGCAGATTGAGACAGGTCATAAATCCTTCCAACAAGGACCCTTTCAGCAAGGAATAGGCCCAGCAGCAGCACCATGTAGTCGATGTCAAAAATTTGGTCATCAAGCCTCAGAATGCTGTTCAAAGTATCATCGGGATGGTATGAAATTGGGAAACGGGCGACCGAGCGCGAAGGCACCCCGCGCGATGACACAAATGGGGAAGCACCACCAGGCTGCTTGGCAAGCCTTAGCGCCCGAACCAGAGGGAGCGCCGGAATGGACGTGGAAACAACAGTAGAAGTTACCTTATGGGACACATCAGTTTATGATGTCCCAACTAATGCGAATGGACCATTAGGATATGGATTGAGTGCTTTGTTATTAGGATGATCTTCAGCAACAAAGCAGGGACTTTTTGTTCTCCCTGGAGTCATTGACGCTGATTATACAGGAACCATCAAAGTAATGTTATGGACTCCATCTCCTCCTGTTGCAGTTCCTGCAGGCACACGTATTGCACAATTGGTGCCTTTTACTGCTTCTATACCTCAGGCAGCACAATCAGTGAGGGGGAATGGGGGGTTTGGCTCAACAGGAAGACCAGAAATCTTTCTAGCATTAGATATCAGCAGAAGAAAACCGACTTTGAAAATGAAGTTTAGGCATCCTGACCCCACCGTGCGACCGCGACAATGGACCATTGATATGTTAGTGGATACAGGAGCTGATGTGACCATAATCAGTCAGCGAGCGTGGCCACCAGGCTGGCTGGCTCAGTCTCCAGCTCACGGACTTGTAGGGGTCGGTGGGTTTTCTGCAACACAACAGAGCGTAACAACCTTAACCTGTGAAAATCCAGACGGGCTAGTGTGTTCAGTACGACCCTATGTAGCCGCATTATCATTAAGTTTGCTTGGGCGGGATGTACTGAGTCAAATGAATGTATCACTCTCTAGCGATCCACAGGGTTTTCGGTAGTGGCCATTGAAACGCGACCTGTGCTCAAACTGGAATGGAAAACCGATGATCCAGTGTGGGTAAATCAATGGCCACTGACCGCAGAAAAGGTCGCCCACCTGGAAGATTTGGTAAAAGAACAGCTAGAAAAAGGCCATATTGTGCCAACCACTAGTCCGTGGAACACACCTGTTTTCGTGATTCCAAAGAAAAGTGGAAAATGGAGATTATTACATGACTTGCGAGAAGTCAATAAGGTTATAGTGGACATGGGAGCCTTGCAACCAGGGCTACCATCTCCCTGTATGATACCGAAGTACTGGAAGCTTTTGATTATAGATCTCAAAGATTGCTTTTTTACAATCCCTCTGCATAAAGACGATGCCAAACATTTTGCATTCTCAGTCCCAAGTACAAACAAGGCGCAACCCATGCAAAGATATCATTGGACAGTATTGCCACAAGGCATGAAAAATTCACCCACGATGTGTCAAATTTATGTCAATTGGGCTTTACAGCCAATCAGAAAAAGGTGGCCTCAATATTTCATCTATCATTATATGGATGACATATTGTTGGCTGGCAATCAATTAAATCCGGAAGAAATGATCGGGGAGCTCGTTGAGCTTTTGAGGCAAAGTGGGCTGCAAGTGGCACCGGAAAAGATACAAACTGAAGCGCCTTGGAGGTACTTGGGGTGGATGATCACTGAAACGTCGGTGACCCCCCAAAAGGTTGAATTAAGAATTCAGATTAAAACATTAAATGATGTACAAAAATTGGTAGGAGACGTTAACTGGATTCGGCCTATTTGTGGGATCACAAACCAAGATATGGAGCCTTTGGTTCAGCTCTTGCGAGGGGATAGTAGGTTAAACTCTCCTCGACAATTGACCAAGGAAGCCCGGGAAGCAGTAGCAAACATTTCTGAAAAGATAACTCAAGCATTTAGTTCTAGGATAGACCCCTCGATAGGGATCACTTTGGCAGTAATCAATCACGAGCGACATCCCTATGCACTTATAATACAGTGGATAACAAAGCTAGAATCAAAAGCAGACCCATTGAGAATTTTAGAGTGGGTCTTTTTGCCTCAGAAGCACAGAAAAACCATCACCACGAAAGTAGAGTGTTTTGCAAATTTGATTATGAAAGGGCGCAACAGAATTATTGATATATCGGCAAAAGACCCGAAAACGATTTTAATACCATTACAACAAGAATATTTGACTTGGGCTTTGCAGCACTCTGTTCCCTTCCAAACTGCATTAGCAGGATTTGAAGGTGACATTCAGATTCATTATCCATTGCACAAAATGTTCACCTTTTTTAAAAACCGTGAAGTAGAAGAAAAATCAAAGTGTAGTCAATATCCAGTTCAAGGTGCTACAGTGTTTACGGATGGTGGTGGGAAAACAGGCAAGGCAGCAATAGTATGGCGAGAGCACGGAGAATGGAAAGAATGGGTACTTGTCGTGCCAGGATCAGTTCAAAAGGTAGAACTACAGGCAGTAATTGAAGCCTTTAAATTATGGTCTGAAGAACCTGTGAATATAATTACTGATTCTTTATATGTAGTTGGAGTGCTCCAAAGATTGGAAGGTTCCATCCTCAGACAAGTACAGCAGGAACACCTATATCAACAATTTAGAACACTTTGGTTTTTATTGCAGAAAAGACAACATCCTTATTACGTTATGCATATATGCAGCCATACCAACCTTCCAGGGGAATTGGTGGAAGGAAATGCAAGAGCTGATCGGCTGACTGCCGCAGTATGGGCTGGACCTGTCCCAGATCGTTTAGGTCAAGCACAAGCCTCTCATGCCTTTTTCCATCAATCTGCCAAAGTTTTAGCGAGACAATTTAATCTAAGTGCAGGTGACGCTAGAGCTATTATACAGACTTGTGCTGATTGTCAACAAATAGTCCCAGGAATCGCGATTACAGTAAATCCCCGGGGACTGCATTCGCTACAACTATGGCAGATGGATGTGACACATGTCGCTGACTTTGGAAGATTTAAATATGTTCATGTTTCAATTGATTGCTATTCTGCAGTAGTTTGGGCCACTGCACAAACAGGAGAAACTAGTAGGCATGTACAAAAGCATTTGCGAGCTGCATTCGCAGCCCATGGTATACCCCTACAAATTAAAACCGACAATGGTCCTTGTTATGTAGCCCAGTCAACCCAACGATTTTTTGCTCAATGGGGAGTGACGCATGTTACTGGAATACCGCATTCCCCAACTGGACAAGCTATTGTTGAACGAATGAATCATTCCCTGAAGTGTTTATTGCAAAAACAAAAAGGGGGAGAGGCTACCACACCACCCCAAGAACGTTTGAATAAAGCCTTATATGTGTTAAATTATTTGCGTCTAGCAGAAGGAGAAACATGTAAAAGGAATGACAGGAAGTCTGTTTGAGTTAACACAAAATGTGCAAGTAAAAGTTAAAAATTTGGAAAAGAATATGTGGGAAGGACCTTTTCAACTGCTAACCTGGGGACGAGGTTATGCTTGTGTCATTTCAGATTCTGGAACTCGTTGGGTGCCCGCAAAATGGGTAAAACCATGGGTGGAACAGTCACCATCGTCATCGTCAGACACATCTTGATACTGTTAGGTGTCATCGCAACCTGGATGCCATCTCAGCCAAAAGGAAATGTATGGGTAACATTAGCAAATCAAACAGGACAAGACACCTTCTGTCTGTCTCTTTCCTCCCCAGGCAATCCCTTTTCAATCTGCCAGAAGGGTCATGATGGTTGTGTGGAGATCAATGGGCTGGGAAACAGCTGCCCGGGAACTGGTCAGGGGACTGTGCTATGGGCGTCTTAGTTCCTAATTTGAGAATTATCATTAGACAAACATGGAAGGCTTTTAAGGCAAAGTGCTCTATAACTACAAATCCTTTGGTAAGATATAATATTGGTTTTCATAGCTTTAAGGCAAAGTGCTCTATAACTACAAATCCTTTGGTAAGATATAATATTGGTTTTCATAGCTTTATAGCTTCTATCGCTAGGAGTAGTACAACTAGAATTGTTTGCCTTGTAATATTCTGCTATTAATTTAAGCATAGTTGATATGTGACTGCTGGATTATAGTAAGATGCCATGTGAACAAAGCCTACGAACCAATAGACGGGGTGGCTGTGGCGCGTGCAGCACGTCTGGCCAGCGGGCACATGCGCCATAGGCTCCCTGTGTTGAGAGGTGGCAACCGAGGCGTGTTCCGACACTCACTGGCCACGTGTGTTGAAACTCGTTCCTTGGTAAATGTATAAATACCGGGATTTCCCGAAGAGCAGGGGGATCGGTGTACGGCAAGGCCACCGTTGCCTCCGTGGGGACGCCCACGTAAAGCTGACACCTACCGACTGCTGGGCTGAGTTCACGGCACAGGACGATACAAGAATGTACAGATGGTCCATCTTCCTCACAGTCCTTAGGTTGCAAATGATCCATCAGGTTTTGTTTTTCGATAAACAAAAAGGGGGAGATGTTGGGATCACCCTGCAAGGGCTCGACCTTAAGGAGAAGGAGCTGTGGCGTTGATCTGCATGGCTCGACCTTAAGGAGAAGGAGCTGTGGCACTGAGAAGCTGGTAAACAGCTGGATATCTGCACGGCTCGGCCTTGAGGAGAAGGAGCTGTGATAAACAACTAAGAAGAAGCGAGGAAAACAGGAACACCTGCAAGCAACAATCCTGACTGTGTGAGGGGCGCGTGGACAGCGCGTGATATTTTGTATATAGCCAATTGCAATAGTGTGTGTAACAAGTTGTAACCAATCATGAGTGTGTGCGCAGTGACTAAGCGAAAATTATGATATATATTGGAGTCAGACAAGACAATAAACGGCTTTGGAATATAACTCTCATAGAGTTGTGAAGTCCATCCTTCTCCCGCAAATGATTGTTCTCATCTGACTGCTGCATTCTGTCCCACTCATGGTTTTCCCTTGCTCACTGTCTTGACAACCCCTGCAGCTCCAAGGGCAGTCAGTGCTGCCTTGCTGTGCTCAGGCTGATGTGGGGCCTTCCTGTGAGGAGGGAGAGCAGGAGCTCCTGCCCACAGGCCTCTCAAAAGCCTCTAGGGTGGTGATAGTGCTTCCAGCGGGGAGGTGGCAAATGTGAATGTGACGTGGGCATGTGAGGGTATCCTCAGAAGGAAGCTTGAAATGGGGTTTGAAAGAAAAGCAAATACCATTCATAATAAATACTTGTAAATTAATATCCCAAAGCATCCTGCTGGGTAATGGCCCAGATGTGCTGGAAAAAGTCTTTCTGAGATCCTGTATATACTCCCCCATCTGTACCACCTTTGCTGCACATGAATACACAGGTGGACCTGCCTAGCACCTACCTCTGCCCTTGTTCTGGGCGAAGGCAGGCATCTTGGTATCTGGGCTTGGAAGCTGCTATTATTTCTGCTAGACGTATCTATCAAGTGGCTTGTTCTCTTGCAACATCATCAAACCAAAGATGGCAGCTTGGCACCATCCTGCTGTGCATTGCTGGGTATGGAAGGGATCAGGCAGGTCACTATGTCACTGGGAAGAAAAGGGCACATACGCTTGTTTGGGGACCAGGTGGGGTGGGAAGGGGAGCTGCAGAGCTGAGATGTTGAGTCTGTCCTAGGGCTGCAGAAGATGGAGGCTGGGCATCTCCCCACTGCCCTCTCCCTCCTCCAGGAGGCCATGGGAGGATTCTGTTCCAAGAGGGTCCTGGCCCAGATCTACACCTGCCTTGGCTGCAGTGCTCAGTGAATGGTAATGGTTGGGCCTCTCCCCTGTCAGCGGGGAGAGGGGAAATGCAGCCTAGAGTGGAATGGGGAGGCTCACACTGCCTCTGCGTGGTCCTAGGCTGCTGCAGGAAGGCTAGGTTTTGAGCAGAAGTTGCCCTCGTGGCTCTCTTTGGGTGAGGAGGCTGCAAAATCTGGGCAGGGGTTTTGTCTGAGAGCAAAGGGTTGCTGTAGAGAGAGAAGCTCAAAAACCAGCCTGATGAGGGCTGCCTTTGGCTAAAGTGCTGCACTTGCTTAGTGGGGAAGCATTGCTCATTGGGGAAGCAAAGCAGGGACCTGGATCCCACCAAACAATAAAGATGTCAGCAAGATGTCCTTGCAACATGCACCTCTTCCCATCTATTCAGGGCAAGCCTCAGATAGCTCTTCAGCACCTGAAATGGGCCCTCCAGGTAGACTTCCAATGCCTTCCTGCCCTGTCCCACGCAGCAGCAGTGTATCACGAGCTGAGGGAGACTGATGCAGAGTTGCAGGCCCTGGCTCTGCTCTACAAGGTTTGTCTGCTTCCTGTAGTTCTGGATTGATTTTTGCCTAGCAGAGCCTGCACAGAGCTTCAAGCAGGCTCCTGCCTTCTGGGGGCCTGTTTTACCCTGGAGGGGTCCCCAAAGTAGACTACAGCAATCCAGCTGTGATGCCTTCAGTAGCAGGCAGGAAGGAGCCCAACTAGATCCAAAATTTCTGGTCAGCACCTGGCTGTTGGATGTGGCAAGACCTTTGGGTCCCAGTTCATGTTCTTGGTGGCTTGGGAGAAGAGGTTACACTCTTGTGTCAGAGAGTATCAATCTCTTAATAAAGTATCTAGTAAAGAAGCCTTTAAAAGGCAGATTGTGGCTGTGAGGGGGTGTGCATTAGCCATAGCAACCTTGGTCTGCCTGGGAGGAGCAGGTCGCAACAGTAGACACTGAGTTAGCTCTTCAGCTTTTCAAAATCCGTAAGATACAAACACAGCTGTGGAGAGGGATATCTCTCAGTGAATGGCCCAAGATCTGGTCTAACTAGGCCTGTGGTGAGGAAAAACTTCTTTACTGTGAGGGTGACTGGGACAGGCTGCCCAGAGAGGTTGTGGAGTCTCCTTCTCTGGAGACCTTCAAAACCCGACTGGACGCGTTCCTGTGCAACCTGCCCTAGGTGATCCTGCCTTGGCAGGGGGGTTGGACCAGATGATCTTCAGAGGTCCCTTCCAACCCCTACCATTCTGTGATTCTGTGATCCCTAATCCTCTTGCAATGCATCTGGGGGGGTGCGGGGTTGGTGTGTGTGTGAAATATTCCTCCCCCATCTCCAGTGTTACATGTATACACCTATCACCCCTGGAACCCTGGGGATTTGGTCATGCGGCGAAATCAAATGCCCAGGTTAAGGGAAGATGTGGGTCAATGTGCATCATTATTTTCTAATTTTTGGGGGGGATTGTCATGGTTTAACCCCAGCCAGCAACTAAGCACCACACAGCCACTCACTCACTCTCCCACAGTGGGATGGGGGAGAGAATCAGAAGAGTAAAAATCAGAAAACTCGTAGGTTGAGATAAAGACAATTTAATAAGTAAAGCAAAAGCCGTGCACGCAAGCAAAGCAAAACAAGGAATTAATTCATTACTTCTCATCAGCAGGCAGGTGTTCAGCCATCTCCAGGAAAGCAGGGCTCCATCACGTGTAACGGTTACTTGGGAAGACAAACGCCATAACTCCGAACATCCCCCCCTTCCTCCTTCTTCCCCCAGCTTTATATGCTGAGCATGACATCATATGGTATGGAATATCTCTTTGGTCAGTTGGGGTCAGCTCTCTCAGCTGTGTCCCCTCTCAACTTCTTGTGCACCCCCAGCCTACTCGCTGGTGGGGTGGTGTGAGGAGCAGAAAGGGTCTTGACTCTGTGTAAGCACTGCTCAGCAATAACAAAAACATCCTTCTATTATCAACACTGTTTTCAGCACAAATCTAAAACATAGCCCCATACTAGTTACTATGAAGAAAATTAACTCTATCCCAGCCAAAACCAGCACAGGGATATAATCCATCCTGGGCCAAGGTTAACCTGTTTTTGAGAGAGTTGTTCCATCTAGATGAGAAAGATAATTAAAAAGAATGCGGAATTAACCCTACAGGCAGGAGGAAATCAGACTGCCTGGCCTCAGGTTGATCCTAATAGGGATTATGATAATCAAACAGATAGAGATAATTGCTGAATGGGGGTTAGAAATCTGATAAATGCGATTAGAGCTTGTGAGGAGATAAGAGTAAATTGGACTCTTATCCAAATTAAGTACAGGAATTTAGACAGAGGCTAGGGGAACACCTCAGTGTCTACTGGGAAAGATTGTGACAGACTTTGCTGACGTATGAGGGAATGACTATCCAGAATTTTAATAATGAATTCGCAGCAAGTATGTTTGTGGACCAAACTGCCTCTGACATCCGCAACTATTTTAAGGATCGCATGTCAGGGTGGCAAGGAGACAATTTGAAAGATATTATATTACCTGGAGGTTCTATACTTGTACAATATGTAGATGATTTGTTACTTGCCAGTAAGACATATGAAGATTGCTTGAAAGATACTATTTGTCTATGTACTGCTTTAGTGGAAAAAGGTCACTGTGCATCTTTTTCTAAGCTTCAGCTGTGTCAGCAGGAAGTAAAATATTTAGGATTCATATTAAAAGAAGGACAAAGATTAGTAGAACCAAAATGGGTCCAGGCTGTTGTAGAAATACCTCAACCAGTAACAAAGAAAACAATTGCGAGGATTTTTAGGCGCAGTAGGGTACTGCAGACCCTGGATACAGGGGTTGGGGAGCTAAGTAAACCATTGACAGAAGCTACCAAGGCAGAGGAAGTAGAACCTATACGTTGGGGTCCAGAGAAATAAAAGGCTTTCCAAGCTATAAAAGGAGCTTTAGCTTCTGCTCAGGCATTGGGATTGCCGGATTACTCCAAGCCCTTTGAACTATTTGTGCATGAGAACAAAAAAGAGTAGCCAGTGGAGTCCTTACTCAAAAGCTAGGTCCACACCGCCGCCCTTATTATTACTCAACTGGATCCTGTAGCGGCAGGGAATAATTCCTGTGTTAAAGCGATAGCAGCAACAGCGGCTATCATAGAAAGAAGCAGACCATTAGTTCTGGGTCACCCAACAGCCGTGTATGCCCCACATTTAGTAGAACTGATTCTTAAGCAACATGCTACACAAGCATTGTCCCCACAAAGAGCGTGTTGCTATGAATTAACGATTTTAAATGCGGATAATATTACTTTAAAAAGATGTAATGTTTTGAATCCAGCAACTTTACTGCCTTTTCCCTCTGATGGTGAGCCACATCATGATTGTGTTAAGGTAGTGTTTCACTCCAGCTGCCTATGGGAAGATATGTGGAATCAACCTCTAGAGAACTCAGATCTAATCCTTTTCACCAATGGATCTTCGTACTATGTGAATGGAAAACGACACGAGGGCTATGCAGTGGTGAGAAACTTAGAGGTACTTGAAGCAGAATCTCTACAACCTTTGGTGAGTGCCCAAGGGGCTGAATTAACTGCATTAGCAAGAGCAGCCTGGTGGGGACGTAATCAGCAGGTAACTACTTATACTGATTCTAAATATGCTTTTGGAGTCTGTCGTGCAACAGGTATGCTATGTAAAGAACAAGGGTTCCTTACCTTGGCGGGAAAAAATATTTCTGATGGAACTGAAATCCGAATGCTGTTGGAAGCTATTAAGCTTCCAAGGGAAATCGCTGTAGTGCACTGTCCAGCTCATACCAAAGGATACAGCAAAACTGAAAGAAATAATGAATTGGCAGCTAAAGCAGCTGCCCGCCAACCTATACATGAGTGTGCCGCCATGACAACTCCCTCTGCTGATGATTGGCCAGATATCAATAATCCAGCCCAAATATATGCAGAGGTTACTCAGGAAGAATGGACTCGATGGGAAAGTTGGGAGGCTGTGAAAGATGAAACTGAAATTTGGACTATTGGGGGAAAACCTGTTTTACCAAGAAAATATTTAATGACTTTGGTTAGGTGGTTTCATGATAAAACACATGGAGGGATGACAGCAGTTGTCAACCAGATTGAGAAAATGTGGGCGGCCCCTGGAATACATACGGCAGTAAAAAGGACAGTGAGTTCTTGTCCCACATGTTGGAAGTTTTCTGATGCAAAACCAAAACAGGAGGTTGGAGGATGACCATGGGCATACTTCCATTCTGCAAATTGATTATACTGACATGCCTCCCATGAGCAGACTTAAGCACCTGCTGGTAATCATAGATCAACTCTCAGGGTGGGTAGAAGCTTTTCCCACCAGGAAAGCTGATACTGCGGGAGTAGTCAGAGCACTCTTGTGGGAAATCATTCCCAGATACAGAATACCTGAAACCATAGAATCTGATAGGGGTTCTCATTTTTCAGTGGGAATACTAAACAATATCTATGAAAGTTTAGAAATACAGCAATAGCTACATGTTCCATATCATCTGCAGTCCTCAGGACAGGTGGAAAGAATGAATAGAACTCAAAAATAAAATTGCTTGAACTTGTAGTCAAGTAGGTTTGAAATGACCTGAACTTTTAGGAATAGTGCTATGGGATATTATAAATACCCCTCGCCAACCTCTAGGGTTGTCACCAGCAGAAATAGCTGGCACAGGCAGGAAGCAGGAACAACCACAAAAACATGGATGAAATGCAAAGAGTAAATTTATTTTTGTTACCTCGCCAACCAGGAGATCCGTGAAGCAGCACCTGGGAAGAGACACACAAGTGGGGACACAGACACCATGGAGCTCAGTCCATGCTAAAGGATCACCAGACCTGCTGTTTTCGCCTGTATATCAGGGATTCACATAGGTGTAGTTTACCACTGAGCTTTGATCTTTCCCACAGCAGGGCAGGAATCTCAAGCATGTTTGATAGGGTGCCTCTGAATCTATCACAGGCCTATGTTATCTAAACACAGATGTTCTACTTGTCCAACACACAAGACTAAACAAGGATTGGTATATGTGTTTTTCTAAACCCCAGCTGCAAGTCACATGAGCGTGTTTAAAATCCTCCTCACTAGTCTTCTGTTATTTTCTCACATCTGGCACTTATCTGTACCTGGGACCTTTGTCCCCGCTAGGACCAGCCTCTTACATGGAGATGAACGAGTTACCAAATTTGTATTTGGGATACAAAAACATCTACAGGAAAATAGGGCACAAGCCAGATGGTTTCAACCAGTACCAGCTGGAATGCAAGTACATGATATCCGGTCTGGAGATGCAATAATGATAAAAGTCCACTCTCACAAAACAAAGTTGGACCCTAAATGGGAGGGTCTGTATACTGTGTTATTAACTTCTTACTTTGCTGTAAAGGTTGCAGAAAAGGATAACTGGATTATTCACCACTCTCATGTTAAATGACTGCCCAAAGAACATCAGTTAGATGGACCACCATCGACCCAGCGGGACTCTGTCAATCCTACCTTGGAGACTGAAACCGGGACCATTTGAGCTTACAAAGGCTGAAGTAATCCCAGAACCATGGCGGTTTTGTTTTCTTTCTAGAGCCACCTGGACCAGGGAGTCACTCGCTGTTTGGCCAAGTGGACCATCAGAGACTGTAAATCAAGGACAGTGTCCTATTTGGTGTATTCACCATCCTTATAGAGTGGCAATCACTCCAGGCTCAGTTCCAAGAGGGGAAGGTTTGAGATGGTATTGGTTATCCTGCAATAATTGTGGCCCATGCCATCCTGGGTGGTGTATTAATAACTGTTATAAAGGTCATTGTGAAAACCATCAAGGTTGGGGCTGGGGAAATATAACCAGAAAAGGTGCAGACAGACACATAAACTGGTGCCGTGCATGCAGGTGGCACCAACCGCCCAGTGAAGAAGAAATAGCTGCAAGACTCAATGTTTTATTATTGGATTATCTTCTATACCTTCTTAGGATAGGAGTAGAGTGGATTACCCTAGTTCTAGTATTAACCCTTCTTTGTATAGGTGTTTTAGTTCTTTTTCTTTTATACATTTGATTGAAAACAGTGGGCAAACCATCGCCAAAATGGGCTCAACCATGCATCGACAACCCCATTCTGTAAGAGTTATTCTCAAAACTGTGTTAGTACAATATTTTACTGCTTTTACTAATACCCCTGCTCTTAGTTATAAGGAACACAATTCCTTTGTGTTGTTGGCCCATCACGTGGCCAACCTAACTACCCGCAAAGTAGCCCAAACCCCCCTGAAAGTGGTTACAAAACTTGTTCTGTGAATGAGGATTATCATCATGGTTTAGTAGTTTATTCAGTTCATTGCTAAAAAGTCTTTTATCTGTGGTTATTATGCTTCTGATAGCTTGCTGTGCTTTTACTTGTATTTGGGATTGTTTACAGAATATGCTTGTGAAATCTATACAAGGGTATTGATGAGTCCTCATACATGACCAACTACAGATGGGCAGGGATGCCCAAAAAAACCAAAGGGAGGACTGTTATAGAAGGAGCTTGATTAACTCTATTCTTCTCTCTGAATAGTCTCATTTAGCACTAGTAGCTAAAGTAGTTGAAGCCTTAGGCTGCAAGAGCTGACTGAAAGTAAACTTTTTGATAAAACTAATGCTGCTAACACAGAACTAGCTGAATCAGGCAGATGCGAGGAGAATGAAGAAGATAAGGACCAAGGAAACAATTCCAAGAGAATGAGGTAACTTCAGAAGGCGGCCAGCCCAGCGACAATGAAAACCAATAAGAAATCAAGAGACCACTAACCAGAATTAAGTGATTGGACTTGGGGATCGAGTGCTGGGTGGTATGGGTATAATTGAGGGGCGCGATCTGGGGTAGGGGTCCCTCTCCGGAGGCACCCAGCTCGGGCTGTAACCTGAGAACTAATAAAAGAGGAATTGGAAACCTACATTAATCAGCAGGATCCTAGGGTCAGACCCTGTTATGGTGGCTGGTGTGTGTAAATCCATAATAAGAACAGAGAGGATTTCCACAAATCTTTCCTGGGTTGCTTTGCTGTCTTCAGCAGAAAGGTTTCATGTTTTAGACCATGCGTATTTGAATGCCAAGGACTACAGTAGGGCTACTAGCAATGTTACATACTTGAGGTGCTCCTCTGGGGCCTGGTCAACTCACTGCCCTGGAGAAGCAGATCAAAACTACTGTCAGAACCCTGCCTACAACCTGTGCCCTGAGACAGCTTGGAGGTTTCTCTTCTTCCTGTCCAAACCCAAGCCTGGTATAGACAGCTTTCTCCCAGAGAGGGTCTGCTTTCCTAGAACAGAGGTGCTGGAGAGATGGAGTCTTGCTTCATCCCAGGAAGTGGTGTGTCTGTACCTAGCAGTCCAGATGCCAAGTACGGAGGTCTGTCAGGGGAGAGGGGAGCAGAGCGGGGAGCTGTATGTATCCTGAGCACAGCCCAGGCATGGCTACTGCTGCTCCCAGGGGTGACCCCTGGGCACTTGGGCCAGCCTCCCCTGTTCAATGCTCCAGCCATGCTGACACACTGTAGGGGTGTGAGTTTCACCAGGATCTGCCAAACCTGCTGGTCCCAGTCCTGAACGAGGCTCCCTCCCTTCAGGGGTGCAGACCTGCCTGCAAGGAAAACCCCAACCCATGTCCAAATGGAGGTGTGGCTGGCTGTGCCACAGGGCTGATGCCATCTGCCTTGGCTGCCAGCACCAGGGTTAATTAGAGCCTGTGACACAGCTGGGATGGTCTTTTCCCCATTACGCCACCTCTCCTCACGCTCATCTTCCTCATCTGGCTTCTAAGCTTCTTTTGCAACACTCTGCAATCTGCTGGGGACCTGCTCCTCCCCTGCTAAGGGCTGAATCCCCCTTTGTGTCTTTCAGGTGACCCAGCTACTGCCTCCTACCTGGTACAGGCTCTGTGGAATCACAAAATCATAGAATAGCTTGAGTTGGAAGGGACCTTTAAAGGTCATCTAGTCCAACCATTCCTGCAATGAGCAGGGTCATCTTCAAACTAGATCAGGTTGCTCAGAGACCTGTCCAACATGATCTTGAATGTTTCCAGGGATGGGGCATCTACCACCTCTCCGGGCAACCTGTGCCAGTGTTTCACCACCCTCATTGGGAAAAATTTCTTCTTTGTATCTAGTCTAAATCTGCCATCTTTTAGTTTAAAACCATTACCCCTCATCCTATCGCAACAGGCCCTGCTCTGCTAAAAAGTCTGTCCCCATCTTATAGGCCCCCTTTAAGTACTGGAAGGCTGCAATAAGGTTTCCCTGGAGCCTTCTCTTCTCCAGGCTAAACAACCCCAAGTTTCTCAGCCTGTCTTCATAGGAGAGGTGTTCCAGCCCTCTGGTCATTTTTGTGGCCCTCCTCTGTACCCCCTCCAACAGGTCCATGTCCTTCTTATGTTGGGGATCCCAGAAATGAATGCAGTACTCCAGGTGGGGTCTCACCAGAGCAGAGGGGCAGAATCACCTCCCTCGATCTGCTGGCCATGCTTGATGCAGCCCAGGATATGGTTGGCCTTCTGGGCTGCGAGCACATATTGCCGGCTCACGTCCAGCTTTTCATCCACCAGTACCAAGTCCTTCTCAGCAGGGCTGCTCTCAATCCCTTCATCCCCCAGCCTGTATTGATACTGGGGGTTGCCCCAACCCAGGTGCAGGACCCTGCACTTGGCCTTGTTGAACCTCATGAGGTTCACATAGGCCCATCCCTCAAGTTTGTCCAGGTCCCTCTGGATGGCATCCCATCCCTCAGGCATGTCAACCACACCACTCAGCTTGGTGTCATCAGCAAACTTGCTGAGGATGCACTCAATCCCACTGTCTATGTCATTGCCGAAGATATTAAAGAGTACTGGTCCCAATATGGACCCCTGAGGGACACCACTTGTCACTGATCTCCATCTGGACATTGAGCCATTGACCACTACCCTCTGGATGCGACCATTCAGTCAATTCCTGAAACTGAACCAAAAGCAAGAGGCCTTCAGATAAAATATCTTGGAGAGCAAGGGATAAATAGAGGGGATTGACAACGCCTTGCTGGGAGAGGTTAAATTCAGCAGAGCCAGACTCCTCCAGGCTGGGAGAACCCCACAGCTGCTCTTCTTCAATCCCACCTTAATGCCTGGGCTTTAAAAAAAGGAGGGCAGAAGAGAGGAGACAGGGGTTAAGTACTAGTTGGCTCCTTAGAACAGGGCACTGTGTAATATAAATCATTCATAAGCACCTAGGAGGAAACAAGGGAGTGCCTGCTAGCACCGGATGGTTGAGAACAGGCATCAGACACATCTGATTCCCCCTGATGTGAGCAGGGCTGGGGCTGCAAGTGCAACGCCACTTGGTTCCAGCAATGTTTCTGTCCCTAAGGAAACACCACCCAGGTGGGGATGTGGGCATGCGAGTGCCTGGGAAGCGGTGCTTGGAGGGCAGCAGTGATGGAAGAGCTGTGGGACGGCTGTTTTAGGTGGTTCAAGGGGAGTTAGAGCTTCAAACCCATGATGGGGCAGGGTCTTTGTGGGGACGAGTGGCTGGGAGCATGAGTCCTGCAGTGGGGCCTGGTGGGGCAGTCCATCCCTGTCAAAAAAAAAAAAATCGGGGAAAGCAGCCCTGCGAGTACCTTTGACTGGAGAGGAAGGGCCGAGCCCCCGCACACACCCTTTCACCCGGGGGGAAATGAGGCCTCTGGAGACCGTCTCCCCAAAGCCTCACCGGCTGAACCCAGGCCCGCTCAACGTACTCCGGCTGCTCCCCGAGCACCCGCTTCGCGCTCCTCCTGATTGGCTGCAACCCTCCCCGCCCTTTCCTCGAGCGCTAGCCAATCGTGAGGCAAAGCTAGCCCGGATGGCCGTCATGGTGGGACTTTCCGCCTGGATTTTCCCATTGGTGGTTTTTTGCTATTGGCTGCCCGACCCGTGTTGCCTTGTAAAACAGCCACGGCAGGAGCGGCGCTGCTATTGGCTCGTGACGATTAGGAAGGGAGGGGAGGGGAGAGGGGCGGGGAGGGGAGAGGGGCGGGGCGGGGAGGGGAGGGGCGGGGCGGGGCGGGGCGGGGAGGGGAGGGGCGGGGCGGAGGAGGGAGAGTGCTCGTTCTTTTTTTTCTCGTCCCCTCGCTTCCGCCTCCCCGATTGGCTGAGGCGCTCGCCGGGCGGAATTTCCGATTGGTCAGGGCACGCTGTTGCTAGGCTGGTAAGGCAGCGCGGGGGGAGCTTTTCCTTCCGATAAGTCGGCTGAGGTTCAGTTAGCGCGAAGCGCTCTGACCTGCCGTCACCACTGTGAGCCTGTTCGAGATTCGCCGTCATCCGCCCTGAGGACCCTCCACCGGCCACTTCTCCTCGCCCCTTTTCCCCCCCCCCAGCGCTATGGCCTCAGGATCCGAGTAAGTGTGGGCCGCGCGTCGGCAGGCTGCGGCCTAGGCTCGGCCGCGGTGGCGCTGGGCCCGGCTCGGCCTACCTCTCCTTATCTCGCCTCCGCGCAGCGCCGCGCTGCTCGGGCTGGGCCCGATCAGGCTCCCGATCCCGCTGTGACATGCAGTCTATGAGGCGGTGGGCATGGGCCGCTCTTCACGTGCGCCCGGCCAGGCGCGTGCCCGCAGGATGGCCCCGCGTGCCGCCGCCCCCCCCCCCCCCCCCCGTGGCCGGGCCTCCCTGGGAAGTGTCGAGTCATGGCGGGGGGGGTGAGGCCTGACCAGGCCGGGCCTCCCGCTGGGCCCTGGCCGTGCCCCTGCCTGGGGCCGTCCCGCCTGGGCTAGGCCTCAGCCAGGGTGGGCTTTGTGTTCCAGGCCCGGGGAAAGCGGTAGAGCGGCTGGCAAGGGCAGTGAGGAGGGAGAGAGGCATGTCCCGGCCTTCTCCCCGTAGGCGCGCAGCGGCCCTCGGGTCGGGGATAGAAGTGACTTGGCATTGGAAGAGGCAGATATGTTGTGCCAGGCTGGCCTCTGTGGCAGCTGAGGCAGTTGGCTATATTTTCGTCTCTGATGTCTTACCTCACTGTTTTCAGTTCCAGGCTGAGGGTCATCTTTTGTGCTCCTCAAAAACGAGTTGAGTAATACTGGTCTCAGGTCCCAGCCCACGTGTGCAAGCCACTTCATTGCCCCTTGATAGGAGTAAAAATAGAACCTAAAGATAATTTCCCAAATCCAAGAATACTTTAAGTGACTTGTTGGCCTTGCCAGAGGCACTTTCAGCTTTCAGTCCCTTTAGTGTCTGTGGTTTATCTTTTTTTTTTTTTTTTTTTTTTTTTTTTTTTTTTTTTTGCAACTCCTGCAATTTAGGCCTACTTAGTCCTACTAAGTCGGTTCCAGCAAGGTGTGCCAAGAATTTAGTGTCCGTGGTAGAACTTGTGATGGAAACTATGATCTCAAAGGCATATTTTGAGTCTGAGCGAGGTGAACAGTGTCTTTAGAAAGAAATTTTTACTTTTGTAAAGTTTTTCTCACCACATAGGAATCAACAAAAGTTACTCTGCAACTGGAAAACAGTTACTTTTTAGTTGCAATTTTTGGGTCAATGCTGTTGGCAGCCATCTTGCTGAATTGAACTTTAGCACAGAGAGTAGTATTGCAAGAGCTAATAGAGTGTGGTTTCTGAAGAAATTTTCGTTTTCGTGTACGTACTTGTCTGAAACAGTATTTGAAAACTTGGCATCTTGAGCGTGGGTACAAACTCACTGCTTGGTTGTCATGTGATGTTCCAGTAAGTGGCTGCAATCATCAGATATTTCAGTCATTTGCTTCAGTGGATAAAATGTTTTATGGATTTTTTTTTTTTTTTAAATACTTACCTGGAAAGTCTGTAACATGGATGTTCAGGTTCAGGGCAGTAAGAAACCGCTGACAGGTTTTACCTAGGAAGCGAGTTCATGAGGGTGTTGATAAAAAGGCACACCAGCATACAGAAGGCATGACTGTTTTCGCTTTCGTTACTGAAGCTGGATTCATTTTGAGTCGGTGACTTTTCATTGTATATTTAGCACAGACTTGCAGGAACAACTTAGTTCCCTACTCTATGTGGAGCTTTGGAGATTGGTAGTCGTTTTCTGAAGAATAAGTAATCAGTAATTACTTTCTGCTCTCACTCTTCATACTGTCCACCACAATGCATAGCCTCTGGGCATTATCACATGCTGAACAAGGGGAGCTGACACAGAGAAAAACAATGAAGTGATGTAAGTTGTAAAACGTCCCTCCCCACCTCTTCCCTGTGTCAAATGGGGCTATTGGACTGCTTTACTGAGAGAGAAAAGGGAGCTAAGGATGGAAACTGGGAACCCATTATTGTTCATCTTTAGGGCTAGTACATATTTGTCTCAATTTTATTGAGGTCTTGTGGTTTATATGTAAGTTTGGCCATTAGCTGTGCTGTCCTGGCTTCTGGCCTCTGTCTAGGGGCAGGCCTTTGATGCAGGCTTTGAATTTCCTTTTAATTCCAAACCAGCTCTAAAGCTACTTTTGTGTTCATTTTATCTCTTTGTTGAGTTAGTGAAAGAAAGGAGTGGGAGGGAAAGTGTGAGGGAGCTGACAAAAGGGGTGAGTAGGGGAGATGATCTAGAGGATTTGCACCAGGCTCTCTGATGGGGAAACTCATTGAGGAGCTTTAAAAATTACCTAGGTTAGCTGTCTGTCCTGCCCTTTGCTGAATTTTACCAGCACACGTAGGAAAGTTGGCAGGAGAGAACCCCGACCCATGCCTTAGGCTTTCCTGCTTAGTATTTTCAGTTCAGGTTCTCCTTTCCTGATGCATAGATGTCGGGGATTGTCTGAGTGTGGTTGAGGTGCACAGACATATTTTGCTCCATTGTCTGTTACAGCATGAGGAACCCCCAGGAGAGATGCAATGAGGGCAAATGGTGATAATATTCTAAATTGCTACTGGAAGATGGGTAGTGTTTGTCAAAGTACTTACCCTTGTCTGTAGGAGAAATAACATCACTCTCCTTTGTAGCTGTCATGTAATTTCTTAACACCATTGTTTCTTTGCAGAACTGTCAGGTCAGATAACTGAAGATGACCCCATGAATTTAGATGTCTGCATGCTGTTTCTTGAAGACTTTTATTCCATTTTTAATGCCTCCAAGTTTTTAAATTTCTTCAAGTGCAGTAATGTACTGACAACATTGATCCAGCTCTCACTTCTTACATAGGAAATTGCTGATTCAGTTCTTCAGTACTAAAATTTTTAATCTCACATTCAGCAGAACTAAGTGGACCTCTTGCTGTGCTGTTCAGCACTGCTGTGTGTCGGAAAGTATCTGAACTTTTTTCTGGATTTATACAGCTTTTGGTTTATTGAAAATTTTGGTCCAAAAGCTTCTGCTTGCTGACCAGTTCCTCTTCCATTTATTTTTATCTCGTATCCCAGACCATTTTTTAGGTTGCACAGTAATCTGCATCCTGAGGGACAGCTACTCGGTTTCAGTGACAATTTATGTAGCCAAAGTCTGGCAGTGGTTTCTTATCAAAAGGCCTTTGAATCCACATCTCGTGTGTAGAGGAATATGAGTTATATTCACACTTTGGACAGGTGAAATTGTTTCTTTCTGGTGTCCTTTAGCTCAAGTTTTAAAATCTACCTGCTAAATTAGTTTCCAGTGTCCAGGAACTAATACTGAGGCAAGGTCCTTACAAGTAGGTTGTTGTTTTTATCCACTGTAGATAAAACCTGTTTTTAACCACAAGATCCTGTCTGGCCTGATGATGTATTGGTTTCAGTTTTCTTATTGAGCTCTCAGTTTTCCTGGAAATCCAAGACCTTTTAGGACTTTACCAAGACCACATTTTAGGTTGAAGATGGAATCCATTAGCTCCTTCCTGGATGTATCTAGCAGCTTTTCTTGTGTCTTTTGGGGTTTAGAGAATGGATCTTTTTAACATCTCACATGGCCATTGAAAGGGATGGATGTCAGTTTCTTACCTCTTGCACTCTTTAATGAAGAGAGGAAAAAGGTGACTTTTCCAGTGCTGTCAATTCTGGAAAGACATGTTTTACAACTCCTCCTTCTGTTCACTTAAAATAATGTTGCCTCTCATTTCCAACATGTTTCCTGTGCTATCAGGGCTTATGTGAAGCTTGAAAACCTTTTGGAAACAAGCTGGCTGCCCTCAGGCTTGCTTGGTGGTGTTCCCTCTTTTACGTGTCAGAGAAAGGAGCCAATACCACATTGTCTTGGGAAAACCTCTATCTTGAGGGATGGGGGGACCTCAGGTAACATCACACTGTAGGTATGTCACCTCTCTGATGTACTTCTTAAAATGCAGTGAGCATGTCAAGTGATGCACTGCTGCCATGGTCTGTGTTTGTGCTGCATAGCTGCTTGCTCTGCCACTTCCACTCAAAGTTTGATTTCTTCTTGTTATTTTGTCCCTAAAACAGCGAAATGGAGTCAAAGCATATGGCCAACACCGTTGTCCACAAAGCCTCCTACTCTTTGCTGGTGCTTGCTTAGGACAAAGAAGACTTTATTTTTTCGTTGTGGTGAGAATCAAACGAAACTGTGCGAAGTTTCTGTTTCAACTTTAGTCACTGGCACATCTGGACTACTTTGAGAGAGTAGTCAGATGTCCACCAAGGGAAGTTACAACAGTCTGATGCTGCTCCTCAGGAATCAGTTGGTTCAAGTTCATATTTCTTCTGTAAAGTGAATTATTTGCTGTATTAGATTTTGAAGGAAATAACTTAATCTGCCTTTCTTCCATTTCCTTGCTGTTTGATGTGCTCCATTTTGTCAAGGCAAATGAATTATCTGTCATATTTCTTGTGGTGTAGTGGGCTAGAGCTGCAGTGACTCTTGTGAAGGTATTATGGAAAGGTGCTTATATCCTAAAAAAAAAAAAAAAACCAAACCCAAAAAACAAACAAACAAAAAAAAACATTTTTCATGAGCACTTGAATATTTCTACTGGCTTGCTAGGTTTAACTAATAGGCCTTGACAGGCTAAACTTACAACTCTCCCTGTCAGGGGAGCTGCAGCATTGTCCTGTAATTCCCCTATTTATCTGGGATATGACACCAAATAGACTTGAACTTTTGCCAGTGGTTACATGTGATTTCAGATGAGTCTGACTAATTCTTTTAGGCAAAACATCTTACGGTCAGCAACATCTCACCGATTACTTCATAGATAGCTTCATAGCTATTTCCATTTGAAGCTAGTAAAGTAGTTCTATTTAATGACAGAAAACATTCTGCTTTGAACTCCTGAAACTAGTGCCTAGGAATAATATTCTCCTTTGTCTTACAAACAAGTATAGTTTCTAAAAGACAAGACAACAAAGAAACCTGTAGAAAATGGAGAACAAAACAGGGGGGTGGCTGGAAAGGGGGGAGCAATATCACTTGGACTCATTAACTTCTGTTTTCTTTGCCAGTTCTAAAGCGGATGACTTATCAACTGCTATTCTGAAGCAGAAGAATAGGCCCAATCGGTTAATTGTTGATGAAGCCATCAATGAAGACAACAGTGTTGTGTCACTGTCCCAGGTGTGTCATCTATAAAAGCAAAATGTTTAGTCTGGTAATATGCAAGCTGTTGCTATTAACTTGAAATGTAACTTTGCAACATGAATCAAAGTATTTGTGTCAGAAGCTGCAGCAGTTATGAGACAGGTGGGTTGTCTTGTTTTCTAATACTCTTCCATGATAAAATATATTTTGATTCTCAACTTTTAGGATTCAGTTGAGTTTGTGCCCTTAGTCTGGCTTCAGGATTAGTTCTTGACTGGTGTAGTGGGAGCCTCTGTCTTTGTTGGTCTAGTATATTGCTTCCAAGATGTAATTCTCCAAAGTCAAGTAACTCTCCTTCAAATGCTTGAATTCTTGTTTTGTTAAAAGCTTGTTCTAATGCTGTTATTGTTTACAGGCAAAAATGGATGAATTGCAACTGTTCAGAGGAGACACTGTTCTGCTAAAAGGAAAGAAGAGGAGAGAAGCGGTCTGCATTGTTCTGTCAGATGATACCTGCTCAGATGAGAAGATTCGCATGAATAGGGTTGTTCGCAACAACCTGAGAGTGCGCCTGGGTGATGTGATCAGGTGAGGACTGGTTTGCTAACTATTGCATATCCCTGGGTTGCCTAAATAATTTGTGCACTGGCTCTGAATTGATTCAGTCTGTAGCAGAGACAGGGTCTGCAGGAAGTATTCTTACATCTTCCAGAGGAGATCACAGAAATGTTTTCAAGTGTGTCTCTTACATCAGTGATCTCAGTTTACTTTCTGCATGTGTTTCTGGCTGTATGCATATTCAGATTAATACTGAAAAGTTATGCTAAAGGTTCTTGAAGTCTCTTAAGGACCTTCATGAGCCTAGGTCCTATCGTTAAATGAAGTAGTTCAATTACCCCAATATTGTCACAATCTTCTTCCCAAATTTACATTGTCAGATGAATTCACAAGTTTTTCCCATCTAATTTTTTAATGTCTACAAAGTTAACTGCGGAAAGCAGTAAGCAACATTGTAATTGATCTCATAGTATGGTTAGGTCAAACACTGAACTGCCCTATGACAAACAGAAATTAAAACTTTCTAGAAATGAGTGACAAAAACATGAAGCAGTCAAATAGCAAGATTAAAAATCCTTGAAGGTTGTTTATATTCAAATTTTTGTTATAAAATAATTTTAAAATTAGGAATGCTTTAACAGTATTGCAGGAATCTTGTGCAATGCTTTCAGAAGGTGGTGAGAAAGCATTGAAGTATACACCTTGGCTTACAGGAGGTAGGTTCCATTCTATGATGGGAGTGGGGGGAAAAAATCATGTGAGCATTTCTTAAATATAAAAATGCTAATTTGTGGGTTTAAATATGTGAGGGCTGACAGCTCTTCTTCCTGAGCTTCCTCCTAACCTGGAATATTGTGCATGTTCTGGGAAAATTGGAGCCTGGTTTTTGACACTAGACTTCCTGGGGTGATATCTGGAATAATCTTTAAATGCAAGTTTTAAACACAATTGTAGTTGGAACAGAACAGTGCTTTGAGCCAGTCAGTGGATTTAAAATAAAGGTGAATCCTTACTTTAACCTGATGTGAGGTTACTGTTGGAGTAATTTCTAGTGTGAGAGAGCCTGTGCTCTCCCTTTCTCTGCTGGGACTGTGTCTGTAGTGGTTCCCAGTCTTCCAGATGTGTTACCAATTGTCTTTGCTTTGTTGCAAGGGTCAGAGAATTTTCACACCTCTCGCCCTCAAAGTTTTTCTTGCTGATCTTAAGTACTTATCTTTAAGTACTTATTGTGTTACTTTCTGTGGCCTGGTTTCTGCCAAAATCCAGGTTCATGTGCTAGTCGCTTCCTGCTTGTAGTCTGTCAACTGTTTTCCTTCTGGAGCAGTCTGTCTTTTCCTTTACCCTTCTGCTATATCCTCTCTGCAAAGCATGTGGTAAAAGAATCTCTTAAGAGTCTCGCACGAAGTAGCATATGAAAAGTTGTGTCCTCAGCTGCAGTTCAACGTAGGCTTTTCTTAGCTGGCAAAGCCAGAGCTTTCTGCTTCTCTGCCACAGCTTGATACTCTGAGGTGTCGCTACAGCAGGCTGTTGGCCTACACTGTAAAATAATAGCTGAAATGTTTATTTAAAAAGGGGGAAGGGACCTTTGGACTTTAACCTAAATGTCAGTCTCCACAAAGGGGGATTGACAGACACCTGGTTACCTCTGGTCAGTACTGTGAGAGCCTTTGCTCAGAATCAGGGTTATCAGCAACAGGAGCTCTATTCTCTGTAGTAAGTTAGAGAGAGAGGAGGGAACAAAGTTTCCCCCAGCTCCTTTTCTCTTACAGTTGGTTCATCAGTAGCTCCTTGTTGAAACAAAAGTTAGCTCATGACTCCTGCAGGTCTTTAGGCTGCATTAGTAACTTGTGAATGTACCTTGGGGATAGCAAGAGGGGCTATAGAAGAGCAGGGGGTAGGAAGAAAGTATGAAACTCCCCAGCAGTTTTGGATAGGGCTGAGAGGAGTGAAGGAAAGCGTGTGTTGTGAAGACTAGCTCTCTGGTGGGCATGATTTTTGCTTTGTCAGCATTCTTATGTGGGTGGGAAGTCTCACCAGGGCTTTGGAAGGTCCTTTCTGACATTTGTACTGGCCTGGGAAGGGACAACTGCCTTTTCCAGACTCTGGTGTAAGTCCAGGATGATATGGCTAACTGGAGTTTTCTTCTGTTGTAGCATCCAGCCTTGCCCAGATGTGAAATATGGCAAACGTATCCATGTGCTGCCGATTGATGACACAGTAGAAGGGATCACAGGAAATCTGTTTGAGGTCTATCTTAAGCCGTACTTCCTGGAAGCATACAGACCCATCAGGAAAGGTAATAATACCTGTTATTGGAGTCCTGATGGCAGCGAGTGTGAGCTAGTCCTGAGACTGAATAAAGAGAATTTCTAGAAGCTTGCACACAAAGCATTAGACTGACATCTGTAGAATGAGATTTTGCTGGTGCTTATTTAATTTTTTTCCTAATCTTCAGAAGAAAGGGTGATATCTGTTGCTGGCTAGCAGAGCAGCTTGATAGTTCTCCTGCATTTTTTTTGCTACATGGAATGGGAGAGCATCAGAAAAGGCTCAGGTAGAACTCGGTTTAATGAGATTTTCTCCTGAGTTGCTACCACTTGATAGGATTGGGGAGTTGCCTGCATGCTAATAAATTGGTTGGAAATACTAGCTGGCACCCTGAATAAATTAACTTTTTCGAAGTAATTTAATAACTGGGAGTGTGCATAAAAAATAAATATACTTTGGGTTGTGCTAGTAGCACTTCTGCTGGAACAAATAGGTCCTAATACAGTATAAACACAAGTTGAAGTTATCCAGCTTCTGTAGCCCAGTTTAGCCAGGAGTCATAGTGCAGTATTATATATTATTCTGCTTCTGGAGACAACCAGTTATAACTAATAACAACTAGTTATAACAACGTCAAAATGAATTTTTATTAAGTTGGGTTTTTTTGCCTGTTTTAGAAATGTTAAATTGACACTAAAAAGAAAAAGAAGGAAAAAAAAGGAAAAGAAATGTGATTCTTTGCCTTTGTGTGTTTTATTTAGGCATAGTATTCTTTTCTGTTGTTTGCTGTTTGTTTCTGGATGAAATTTGAGAACTTCAACTGCTACAGATCTAAATGGTGCTTGGGTAGTCACAGTACATGCAGCTCTTGAATTTAAAATGCAGAGCAGTGTTAAAAATGCCAGCAGTATATGCCTATGTAACCCACTTGTCCTCTGGGGCTGCTGGTAGTACAAGGGTTGACATTTTGCAGACATCTGTTGCAGCAGGCTACTGAAATGTGGTGTTTTACAGGTGACATCTTCTTGGTGCGTGGAGGGATGCGTGCAGTGGAGTTCAAAGTGGTGGAGACAGATCCAAGTCCTTACTGCATAGTGGCTCCGGACACAGTGATCCATTGTGAAGGAGAGCCCATCAAACGAGAGGTGAGCAGAATCCTGCCATGCGGTTCTACTGAACCTCCTCTGTCTGAAATCTGTTTTGGTGACAGTCCTTGAGAGCAGCAGTGTTTGCAGTTCCTGTTTTGGCATTTTGTGTATTGAATGTAATGATTAAAACATCTGGGTTCAGGAGATGAGCTGCTGCTGAAGGTAGTCAGAGAAATGTGCTTCTAGTATCCTTCCTCAGATGCTGAGATAGCACCAATGCTTAGGTTTGCTGATGAGATGCCATACTTTGGCAGCAGCTGGTTTTGCATCTGCTTCCAGATATCTCATGCTGGACTTAGATGCATCTTTTAATTCCAAAGTTCCTTTGATCCATAGCAGGGAGGGCTTACAATGTCACTAAATTTCATGCCATGTGAAAAGAAAGCAATTGGTGCTTTTTCAGTGAGAAACTTGAAATCTCTAAATGATTGACTTTTTACTGTTATTTTTACCCCCAGTCCCTTAAGGTATCTAGCCTTGAGCATCCCAAGCTTGAGGCAGCCTGAGTGGATTGTCAGGTTTTGGCTACCTTACTGTTACAGAGTAGGAAATCTCAGAGAAACGAGCTACGGTGGCTGTATACTTCATAAAGTGTGTGCCTTTTTACTGCCTGCAAATTGGGGTGAGTGCTGGTTTGTAGTTAGTCTCAACAAGTGTCAGAGGTGGATTTTTCAGAAGGCAGCTATGTCTGGGTACTGGATGAGTCCAGTTTGGGCTCTTCAGGACACAGCAGAGACAGATAGGAGCAAGTTCAGCCAAGGCCACCAAAATGATGAGGAGCTGGAGGTGAGAATGAATGAGGAGTAACAGAGAGTGGGTTGATGCAGCACGTAGAACAGAAAGCAGAGAGGCAGGCTTACTGGCAATTGCCTGATAAGAAGGGGTGGATAATCAGGCTCTTATGAGAGCTGTGCCCAGGGACAGGACTAGAGGCAATGGCACAAGCTAGATCAAGGGAAATTACCAATAGATATTAGGAAAAAGGTTTCCCCAAACCCTGTAGCAAGGCCCAGAGAGGGCAGGAATCTCCAGACCTGGAGACCTTCAGTGCTTGATAGGGCCAAGATCCTGAGCAACCTGCTTGAAGTAGTAGTTCCTGTTTGTGGGGCTTGGACTGAGCCCCCTCTGAGATTCCAGGCTGCGTTATTTTATTTTTTTAGTGTGGCCTAATGTTACAGATAACTTAAGGCCAGTAGAGATTTGGACAGCCAAATGAATGGATGCTGTAGAACTATACTGAAAGAGTTGGTTACAGTTGGTCTTCTGCACATCTGGATCTTAACATTCTATGTTAATTTCAGTCAATCCCAAAAGAAAACACTGTGTCTGAGAACTGTATGGTAGCTAGGGTATGTCAAGTAGTTAGAAATATCACTTACAGTTTAAGGAATAAGTATATTTTATCATGGGCTTCATTGTCTATTGTTATCTTTGTTAGCCACATCAGAGGGTTACACAACTTGTTTTGCAACAGAGTCTGTAAGGGTCCTGGCAGCAGAGGCTGTCATTCAAGAGGGTGGGATTCAGTGATGTCTAGGTACATGCAAGCATTTCCCTTTGCATGTCTGGGAAGAGAGAGCTAAGAAACAATTGTAGAAGACATCAGGAAGACTTGAAAGTGAAAATCTCAAGACAGCAAAGAAATGGCAACGATCAAAAACCTGGATTCCTAGGCTCTGTAGAACGGGAGGGATTGTTGAACTATTGTTCTCACTCAAGTGTTTAATGTATTTCCTTCTGGGTAGGATGAAGAAGAGTCACTGAATGAAGTGGGCTATGATGATATTGGTGGCTGCCGAAAGCAGCTGGCTCAAATCAAAGAGATGGTGGAACTTCCCCTCCGACACCCTGCCCTCTTTAAGGCCATAGGGGTGAAGGTAAGTCCCCGAGTGCACCAGGTGGATGAGTGGGCTTGTCCTTGCAGACATGACTCTGTCAGAGGTTTATGAGGTATTGGGAGGGGAATAAGTAATTTGGTGGTTTTTGGGTTTGTTTTAATGCTGGTGTTAAAGTATTTCCTTACATGTTTTGGACACAGATTAAAGTACTGGCAACTTGCAAAGCAGAGGGATGCTTTGAATCAGTGCTGTCAGTTACTGGCAAGGTTTTTGTTTGTGTGTCATGCAAAGTAGTAAGGGTGTTAATAGCAGTGCTGGGATGGCAGCTGTTGCATGAGTTTGCATCACAATTTCAGACTGGTTTTATCAAATGCTTACAGCTTCACTGTGAAGCTACTTAGGCATTCAGATACTAGCTCACCACCTAAGTCCCTTGCCTTTGTCCTCAGCCTCCACGTGGGATCCTGCTGTATGGTCCTCCTGGCACTGGTAAAACACTGATTGCACGAGCGGTAGCCAATGAAACAGGGGCTTTCTTCTTCCTGATCAATGGTAAGTTTTGTGGCTGCTTTGGCCCCAGATCTGTTGTGTGTTCATTCATCCATCTCATGATAATGTACAGTATTGTACCTTATAGAGCCACGTTGTCTCCCTGACATCCTTCCTTACTTCTTTGAAGTGTGCCTCTGGGGACACTTGGAGGTCATTTGTGTGGAAGTGTCTATAGTGGCACTTCCCTCAAGCTTGATTGTTTTGTAGCAACCTGGTTGGAAAGATAGCCTTGTGATTCAGGGATTTGGAGTCTGTCTGGCTGAGTGTTCAGTTATGTTGGTGAGGACAGAGCTGGGAGTGAAGTGGTGAGATTATTCTATGTATATGGGTGCAGGACACTTGTTTCTGTTGCTGCCAGCATGTTCCATTCAGAAAAGAAGCTGCTTTGCTGCTTTTTCCCTGAAGTAAAGCACAAGACCTGTTCTGTTTCACATAACATTAATTGGGAGGAACTGTCCTGAAAGCTATAATTAGTACCTTGGGACTTAGCTACAAGTGAAAGAACCCCCTATTGATCATTCTTCACCTGTAGCAGTTGAGATGGATACTGGTTTATGTCCAGTAAGGACCAGACTCTGAATTTTCCTTGCTGTTTTTCTGTCCCATTTTACAGTCAGTGCTGGAATAACTGAACATTTGTACTTGAGTGCTGCTTTTCTTCTGATTTCAGTCACTTAGACCCATGAAGGTGAAAACAAAGGAGTGCATAGCACAGCATAGCAGTGAGCAGTAGTAGGGAAGTGACTTGCTTTGTATCTCAAGTTATCAGTCGCCAAGGGGAGCTGCTCTGGAGCTGGCCCAACCCACAGCGGAATAGCAGATCTTGGTGCGCGGGGGGTTTCCTGAGGCAGGGAAATGCCAGGGCAGCAGAGACGCCTGCCAGGAGCCAGCAGCTCTTGCGAGAGACTCTGATGAGGCCTGGGCTTTGCCAGAGCAATGGCGGCCCACGCCTATAAAAAGCAGCCTGGGGAGCGCTAGGGACCAGAGAGCGAAAGCAGAGCGTGGTGCAGCAGTTTGCAGGGAGGGTGTAGTGGCCCCACCAGCTCAAGAAGTGAGCTTAGTTGGTGGTCATCACCCTCTCAGGAGGAGCTTAGCTATGATATTCACATGGCGGAAAGCCATGTCCTCTGCACTTGCCAGGATGGATGTGGCAACCCAGACAGAGCTCCCATGGAAACATACAGCCATGTGGGTCTTGGGCTGCAGGGAGTGCCAGAGCCTCTCACTGGTAACTGATGGCAGTAGTGAGAACAGCTGTGTGAGGTGTGACCATGTGGCTGATCTGCTCAGCCTGGTGGCAGAGCTAGGAGAGGAAGTAGAAAGGTTAAGGAGCATCAGGGAGTTGGAGAAAGAGATGGACTTGTGGAACCATGCTCTGCTCTCCCTGAGAAAGAAGGAACAGCTACCAGAAAAAAACAACAAACAAACCAAGATTAAGGGGATCCTGTATCCTTCCCCTGCCAGGCTGAAGGTAGTAGCTTAAAGGAAAGAAGTGAATGGAGGCAAGTCTGTGTTTGACATGGCAGGTGAACCCCTTCCTTGCCCTCCTCGCCTCCCCAGGTGCCTCTGTACAACAGGTATGAGGTTCTGGATGTGGAAGGCCAGTCCATGGATGATGTGGACGATGGTCCAGCTACACCAGAGGTGTTGCCAAGGTCAGAAAGGCCTACCCCCTGCATCACTACCACCCCCACGAGGAAGAAAAGATGGGTTAGAATTCTAGGTGACTCCCTTCTGAGAGGAACTGAAGGTCCAATATGCCAGACAGACCCTCCTCTTAGGGAAGTCTGCTGCCTCCCTGGGGCCTGGGTTAAGGACTTCACTATGAAACTTCCTAGCCTGGTGTGGCCCTTGGACTATTACCCACTACTGCTCTTCCACGTGGGTGGAGATGAAGCTGCAACTCATAGTCCAAGGGCAATCAAAAGAGACTTCAGGGCCTTGGGATGGTTGGTTAGGGAATCTGGAGCACAGATTGTTTTTTCTTCCCTCCTTCCAGTTGCAGGCAGCAACACAGGAATAAACAGACGGGCCCAGTCTATTAATACATGGCACTGTGACTGGTGCCGCTGCCACAATTTCGGGTTTTTTGATAATGGGATGGACTACACGGCACCTGGCTTGCTGGCATCAGATGGGATTACCCTTTCTCAAAGGGTCTTTGCTCACAAGCTAGCGGGGCTTATTTGCAGGACTCTAAACTAGACTGACTGGAAGGGGGAGTGGGATAATATCAGGCTTACCCATGACAAGCTGTGGGATGACGCACCCAGTCCCTCTAACCTTGGTGTTAGCGAGGCCTCTCAGCCTGTTCCACCAGAGAAAGACCTCAAAGGAACTAGAGGAACACCCTTTAAGAGGGTGACACTGCCAACAGCCCAGCTAAAGTGCCTCTATGCCAGTGCGTGCAGCATGGGCAACAAACAGGAGGAGCTGGAAGCCACTGTGCTGCTAGAAAGCGATGACCTTGTTGCCATTACTGAAACTTGGTGGGACGAATCCCACGACTGGAGTGTGGCTATCGATGGCTACAGGCTGTTCAGAAGGGATGGGCAAGGAAGGAAGGGTGGAGGTGTTGCCCTCTACATCAAGAAATGAATAGAGTGTGAAGAGCTGTCTCTGAAGAATAGCCACGAGCAGGTTGAAAGCTTATGGGTAAGAATCAAGGGCCGAGGCAACAAAGGGAACCTTGTGGTTAGTGTCTACTACAGGCCGCTCAATCAAGGGGAGTGTATTGATGAAGCCTTCTTACTCCAGCTACAGGAGGCATCATGCTCGCAGGCTCTCGTCCTGCTGGGGGACTTCAACCACCCCGACATCTGCTGGAAAAGTAGCTGTAGGCAATCCAGGAGACTCCTGGAGTGCATTGAGGATAACTTCCTGTGCCAGGTAATAGACAGCCCTACCAGAGGGGATGCCATACTGGACCTGTTGGTCAAGGGGAGCTAACTGGTGATGTCAAGATTAGAGGCAGCCTGGGCTGCAGTGATCATGCACTGGTGGAGTTAGCAGTCCTGAGGGATATGGGGCAGGTGAAGAGTAAAATCAGGACCCTGAATTTGAGGAAAGCAAACTTCCAGCTCTTGAAGGAGTTAGTCAATTGGAGGCCCTGGGAAACTGCCCTCAGGGACAAGGGAGCAGAACAGAGCTGGCAGATCTTTAAGGATGCTTTCCATAGAGTGCAAGAGCTCTTGATCCCCAGGTGTAAGAAATCAGGAAAGGAAGGCAAGAGGCCAGCATGGCTGAGTCAAGATCTACTGGGCAAACTAAAAGGCCAGAAGGAAATGCACAGGCAGTGGAAGCAGGGACATGTATCCTGGGAAGAGTACAGGGATGCTGCCCGGTTGTGTAGGGATGGGGTCAGGAAGGCCAAGGTGTGACTGGAGCTGAACTTGGCAAGGGATGCAAAGAGTAATAAGAAGGGCTTCTACAGATATGTCAGCCAGAAAAGGAAGGTCAGAGAAAGCGTACCCGCCTTGATGAGCAAGGCTGGCAGACTGGTAACAATGGACAAGGAGAAGGCTGAGGTAGTCGACGACTTCTTTGCCTTGGTCTTCACTGGCAGTCTCTCTTCCCACACCTCTCGAGTGGATGGACTGCAAGATGGGGACTGGAGGAGCAAAGTGCCTCCCACTGTAAGAGAAGATCAGGTTTGAGACCACCTGAGGAACCTGAACATACACAAGTCTATGGGACCTGATGAGATGCATCCCAGAGTCCTGAGGGAACTGGCTGATGTAGTTGCCAAGCCGCTCTCCGTGATATTTGAAAAGTCCTGGCAGTCAGGTGAAGCCCCTGGAGACTGGAAAAAGGGAAACACTGCACCCATTTTTTAAAAAAAGGGAGCAAGGAGGACCCTGGGAACTACCGACCTCACCTCTGTGCCTGGGAAGATCATGGAACAGGTCCTCCTAGAAGCTATGCTGAGGCATATGGAGGACAGGGAGTTGATTTGAGAAAGCCAGCATGGCTTCGCTAAGGGTTAGTCCTGCCTGACCAACCTAGTGGCCTTCTATGATGGAGTGACTACATCAGTGGACAAGGGAAGAGCTACCGATGTCATCTATCTGGACTTCTGTAAGGCCTTTGACACAGTCCCCCACAACATGCCTCTCTAAATTGGAGAGATATGGATTTAATGGGTGCATGAGGAATTGGTTGGATGGTCACATCCAGAGGGTAGAGGTCAACAGCTCAATGTCCAGATGGAGATCGGTGATGAGTGGTGTCCCTCAGGGGTCCGTACTGGGACCAGTACTCTTCAATATCCTCATCAATGACCTAGACAGTGGGATCAAGCGTACCCTCAGCAAGTTTGTGGATGACACCAAGCTGAGTGGTGCAATTGACGTGCCTGAGGGACGGGATGCTATCCAGAGGGACCTGGACAAGCTCGAGAGATGGGCCTGTTTGAACCCCATGAGGTTCAACAAGTGTCCAAGTGCAGTGTCCCGCACCTGGGTTGCGGCAACCCCCAGTATCAATACAGGCTGGGGGATGAAGAGCAGCCCTGCTGAGAAGGACTTGGTGGTACTGGTGGATGAAAAGCTGAACATGAGCTGGTCAACATTATCCTGGGCTGCATCAGAAGAAGAGTGGCCAGCAGGTCGAGGGAGATGATTCTGCCCCTCTACTCCAGGTGGGGTCTCACCAGAGCAGTGTATTGCATCCAGCTCTGGAGCCCTCAGCACAAGAAAGACAGGAACCTGTTGGACTGGGTCCAGAGGAGGGCCGCCAAAGTCAGAGGGGTGGAACACCTCTCCTTATGAGGAAAGGCTGAGAGAGTTGGGGTTGTTCAGCCTGGAGAAGAGAAGGCTCCAGGGAGACCTTATTGCGGCCTTCCTTTACTTAAAGGGGGCTTATAAGAAACAAAGGGACAGACTTTTTAGCAGGGCCTGTTGCAGTAGGATAAGGAGTAATGGTTTTAAACTAAAAGACGGCAGATTTAGACTAGATACAAAGAAGAAATTTTTCACAATGAGGGTGGTGAAACCCTGGCACAGGTTGCCCAGAGAGGTGGTAGATGCCCCATCCCTGGAAACATTCAAGGTCAGGTTGGATGAGGCTCTGAGCAACCTGATCTAGTTGAAGATGTCCCTGCTCATTGCAGGGGGGTTGGACTAGATGACCTTTAAAGGTCCCTTCCAACCCAAACTATTCTATGATTCTATATCAGATGTAAATGGACTGGTTTTAATGATATGTTGCCCTTGTCATATACTTCCTAAGTCTGTGTGGTGGGCTTGACCTTGGCTAGATTCCAGGTGCCCACCAAAGCTGCTCTATCACTCCCCTTCCTCAACTGGGCAGAGGAGAGAGAAATGTAGTGAAAAGCTTATGGGATGACATAAGGACAGGGAGAGATCATTCAGTAGTTATCGTCAGGGGCAAAATAGATTCAGCTTGGGGAAATTAGTTTAATTTCTTGCCAGTCAAAAACAGAGTAGGATAATGAGAAATAAAACCACATCTTAAAGCACCTTCCCTCTACCCTTCCCTTTTTCCTGTGCTCAACTTTGCTCCCAATTTCTCTACCACATCCCCCTCGAGTGGCATAGAGGGACAGGGAATGGGGGTTTTAGGTTTTTTTTTTTAATTCATTTATAGGATCTTACAGAGGTAAATGTATACTTGTGTAATGCAAGCTAAAGATAGGTTCAATATCATACAGCTTTTTTCCTTCCCTACTCTGATAATTCATCACAATATAATTTGATTGCTTCTCTTGCAAGCTAGGACTGGCATTAACTCTGTGTGGTAGCACATTACAGAGAAGCTCACCATTGACTAGTGCTGCATTTTGTTAGAGCAAACTGAAAACACCAGAATATTGATAGAAAATAATTCTGCATGCTGTTCTTGCCTGTTCAGCTGCAAATTTAGTGAACTTGGTTGATAGTATTTGCTTTGGCTTGAAATATAGTTACTCCCATGTGAACGTTGTACTAAAAAAATTCAGCTGCATGCATTGGGGCTAGTTGCCTCTCTTCTGGGTGCCACAATGCCATTATTTTTTCAGGTCCTGAGATCATGAGCAAGCTGGCTGGTGAGTCTGAGAGTAACCTGAGGAAAGCCTTTGAAGAAGCAGAGAAGAACGCTCCTGCCATCATCTTCATTGATGAACTGGATGCCATCGCTCCCAAGAGAGAGAAGGTAAAGAAAGCCTGTAGAAGGTAGAGTAGTACGTCGTTTTTTGGTAGCAGCTGGTGTGAATCCCTGCATTTGACTACAGGGTAAAGCAGTATTTAACTTGACGCTTGAATTCAGTTGGGCATCAGAAGTTGGATATCGGAAGAATCCAATATAGTTCATGATGTTTCTTAACAGCTCATGTCTGTTGTATCTGTCTGCTCTGGTGCAGTACTAGCTCCTGTGCTGTATTTTAGAGCTTTTGGTCTAATCATTACTTTCTCTTTTCATAGACACATGGAGAGGTAGAACGTCGCATAGTGTCTCAGCTGTTGACTCTTATGGATGGACTGAAACAGAGAGCACATGTGATTGTTATGGCAGCTACCAACAGACCTAACAGCATTGACCCAGCACTCAGACGATTTGGTAATCATGGTTGCCATCTTTTTTTTTTTCTTTTTTGTGTGTATCAGATACTTTGTTATGGGATATACTTCAGGAGCCTTGGAAAGCTTGAGCAGAAATTAATATTAAACATATATTCTGTGTTACATAAACTATTGACTTGTCTCCAGCTACTTGTTTGAAATTCATTTCTAGGTTTCCAGCCTTTGGTATCATTTTCTGTGCTTTATTAGGTTAGAACTTGTAGAAATAACAAAATACTTTAGAGGGTAGCATGCTTTTTCACCTCATCAATTAGGTGAGGCTATTTCAGGACTAAACACTTAAGGGGTTGTTTACGCCTCAGGTTGCAGAAGGCTCTGAATTCTTCAATTTCTCTTATTGGTGAGAAGTCTGATAGTTTCTGAGATTCAAGTTTTCAAAACTTTGCCGTGTGGATGAATATCTGTTGTATGACCAGTTGGTAAAGTCTGTAATAGCAAACTAGTCAAGTCTGCAGGGAAAAAATGGCCTCTTAAATGTGTAGTGAGGCCTTTGAATGCACAGCTATAGCACGTATCTTAGTTAATATTGCAGTAGTACATAGGTTTCCTGCCTCCCCAGATATTGGGGCAGTTCATGTTTTTCACCACTTGGATACTTCTATGAAAGTTCTGAAAACTTAAATCTCTCAGCATTTGTGGACTCCTGTGCTGAGGACACAAAGGTAGGAATAAACAAAAATGTCTCATGGTGTGTTGGTTAGGGAAAGCATATTTTCCTATAAATGAGGCTCAGAAAAAACAGAAATCCTCTGTGCTTTGTACTCCTCAGGTCGTTTTGACAGAGAAGTAGATATTGGTATCCCAGATGCCACCGGGCGCCTGGAGATCCTGCAGATCCACACAAAAAATATGAAACTGGCTGATGATGTGGATCTGGAACAGGTGAGTAGCATGCTATTTAGGAAAGCTTTCTCTGCTCACTTAGGATAGTGTGAAACTGGGCAAATGTGTGATCTCTGGGCTTCCTTCTAATTAGTTTACCAGTGACCAAAAATCCTCACTCACTAGTGAAGAATGGCATGGCTAAGTGAAACAAATGTGTATCAGTCTAGTCTGGAAGTGCCTTGCCATTGTCCTCCTGGGTTTGTTTGCTGTGGCATTCTCTTTAAAAATAAAGCAAGCCCGAAACAGTGCTCACAGAGCTAGGTGAACATTATGGTGATACTGGATGGTTACTGTAATCTTTGTCCTGAATGAAGAACTGCAGTTCTCAGGGTTATCTTTCTGCATACCATGTGAATACCACTTGTAGCTTTGATCTTAAGTAGGAGGTGAAACAGTAATGTCTTTGCCTGTTAAATGTGATAGCACTTGTCTTGAATTTGCAGCAGAGCACTGATGTTCCTGTCCTCCAGAGTTTTGTTGCACCTCTGAGTGACCAGAGCATGCATTGCCCTTGCAGAGTGCTTGCTTGTATTCCTGTGAGTCATAGTCAGTGCTCTGCTTTCAGGTGGCAAACGAGACCCATGGGCATGTTGGTGCTGACTTAGCTGCTCTTTGCTCAGAAGCTGCTCTTCAGGCTATCAGAAAGAAGATGGATCTCATAGACCTAGAAGATGAAACCATCGATGCTGAAGTGATGAACTCACTGGCTGTGACCATGGATGACTTCAGGGTAATGCAGGAGTGCGCCTCTTTCTTTTGGGTGCAATGTCTAATTGCTTATATGAAGCGTGTGAACATAACGTGTTATAATTCATATAATGCTGTTTCTTCTAACGATAGTGGGCTCTGAGCCAGAGCAACCCTTCTGCTCTTCGGGAGACTGTGGTGGAGGTGCCACAAGTTACCTGGGAAGATATTGGTGGTCTAGAGGATGTAAAGAGAGAACTCCAGGAACTTGTACAGGTAAGGGTTTCTGACAGATTTTTGCCTAGTTAGCTTGAAAAATAATAAAACCCAGAACCTCTTCACATTCCTGTTTTGGGCTGTTAACAGGGTAAATGCAGAGTTTTTATGGTACTTTCTTGTAATGGACTGAAAATACCATGCTGTTTTATCTTAGTGAACTCAGGGAAAAGAAGGTGCTGGGAAGCAGCATCAGGCTTTCCTTAGCTGAGTCTACAGTGACATCTTGGGGGTGGGTGTCTTGCTACATGCAGAAACAGCAGCAGTTCTGCTTCTCTTAAGTGGAGACCAGGAGTGGGGCCACTGCTGAGAATCCTGTTACATAGTGGCTTTATATGTTAGAAAGCAGATGAAGATTCTCATACAGAGAGCCTCTGAAGGACTTTCCATCAGTGTTAGCAATAGGACAGGTGAGAAATAATTATGAAGCCTTCTATGAAAGGAGAGGCTGGAACAAAGTCACGAATGGTCTGCGGAAACTTCTGGTGCCAGCCTGTGTTGGGGTGGTTTGGGTTTGATACGTCCTTGCTTTCAGTTGGCACTGTCGAAACAGCCTGTCTGTGAATTAAAAAAAAAAAAAAAAAACAAACAAAAAACAAACTACTTTTCAGTCTAACTTTCTGGTGTTAAAATCATCACCTATCTCTGACCTTGTTGCAGAGGATAAATGCTCACATCGGACATTTTGCCTGTCTCTGGAGGGCAGAGCAAATAGGTTAGATAATGAGCTGTTCCCTCTTGTTTCTGCAGGGTAGAGTGAAGCTGGGGTTAAGAGTTCTGGAAAACTACCTGAACTGGTATTTAGTTCATAGGTGGAAATAGACTAAGGCAGCTTTACAATTTAGCTGTGGTGTTTTTCAAACCAGTGCCCATTTAAAAACTCCGGTGGCCCCAAGAAGGCAGAATCTTGTGTTTAACCCACCAGAAATCTCAGGTAGTGTTTCTGGCAGGAGCAGAAACAAAACTGATCTAGTGAAAGATGTCCCTGCCCATGGCAGGGAGGTTGGACTTAATGATCTTTGAACCATAGAATCATTTAGGTTGGAAAAGACCCTTAAGATCATCAGGTCCAACCATTAACCTAGCACTGCCCAGTCTACCACGAAACCATGTCCCAAAGCACCACATCTTTTAAATACCTCCAGGGATGGTGACTCAACCATTTCCCTGGGCAGCCTGTTCCAATGCTTGACAACCCTTTTGGTGAAGAAATTTTTCCTAATATCCAATCTAAACCTCCCCTGGTGCAACTTGAGGCCATTTCCTCTTGTCCTATCACTTCTTACTTGGGAAGAGACTGACACCCACCTTGCTACAACCTCCTTTCAGGTAGTTGTAGAGTGTGATAAGGTCTCCCCCTGAGCCTCCTTTTCTCCAGGCTGAACAACCTCAGTTCCCTCAGATGTTCCTCATAAGACTTGTGTTCTAGACCCTTCACCAGCTTTGTTGCTCTTTGGATGTGCTCCAGCACCTCAATGCCCTTGTAGTGAGGGGCCCAAAACTGA
Organism: Phaethon aethereus; assembly: GCF_964289735.1. Lineage (NCBI taxonomy): Eukaryota > Metazoa > Chordata > Aves > Phaethontiformes > Phaethontidae > Phaethon > Phaethon aethereus. Next base: position 24,951,945 of record NC_138581.1, read on the forward strand.
AAACAGTATTTGAGGTGCAGCCTCACCAGTGCTGAGTACAGGGGGACAATCACTTCCCTAGTCCTGCTGACCACACTATTTCTGATACAGGCCAGGATGCTGTTGGCCTTCTTGGCCACCTGGGCATGCTGCTGGCTCATGTTCAGCCAGCTGTTGACCAACCACCCCTAGGCCCTTTCCCTCCAGGCGGCTTTCCAGCCACTCCTCCCCAAGCCTGTAGTGTTGCATGGAGTTGTTGTGGCCCAAGTGCAGGACCCAGCACTCAGCCTTGTTGAACCTCATACAATTGGCCTCGGCCTATCAATCCAGCCTGTCCCAATCCCTCTGCAGAGCCTTCCTTCCCTCAAACATATCAACACTCCTGCCCAACTTGGTGTCATCTGCAAACTTCCCGAGGGTGCACTTGAGCCCCATGTCCAGATCATCAATAAAGATATTAAACAAGACTGGCCCCAACACTGAGCCCTGGGGAACGCCACTTGTGACACCGTCTGCCAACTGGATTGAACTCCATTCACCACAACACTTTGGATCTGGCCATCCAGCCACTTTTTTACCCAGCAAAGAGTATGCCCATCCAAGCCATGAGCAGCCAGTTTCTCCAGGAGAATGCTGTGGGAAACTGTGTCAAAGGCTTTACTGAAGTCCAGGTAGACAACATCCACAGCCTTTCCCTCATCCACTAAGCAGGTCACCTCATCATAGAAGGAGATGATGTTAGTCAAGCAGGACCTGCCTTTCATAAACCCACGCTGGCTGGGCCTGATCACCTGGTTGTCCTGTGCATGCCATGTGATGGCACTCAAAATGATCTGCTCCATAACCTTCCCTGGCACTGAGGTCCCTTCCCAAACTGTTCTATGATTCTAAGATACAGACCTGTTCTGGCTCATCATGAGAGGTGTGTGTTTGTTTGGTTTGTTTTCCTTCAGTATCCTGTGGAGCACCCAGACAAGTTCCTCAAATTTGGCATGACCCCATCAAAAGGGGTTCTGTTCTATGGGCCACCTGGTTGTGGTAAGACACTGCTGGCCAAAGCCATTGCCAATGAATGCCAGGCAAACTTCATTTCTATCAAGGGACCAGAATTGCTCACCATGTGGTTTGGCGAGTCTGAAGCTAACGTACGTGAGATCTTTGACAAGGTAAGTGTATCTTCTACTTGTGCTATGTTTGTGCTGAGATACCCCCAAAACATTTTCTCCACTGCATTTGTCTTACTGCTGGCCTGGTTTTTGTTTGTGTTTTGTGTTTTTCCCCACTTGCACTGAGAGTTCTACTGCTTTTCTGATTAATTCACTATGGCAACATAGCTATTTAAATGGTTTTCTCCTGCTGCAATTTATATCTGTTGTTACAGGATGATAAATGCCCCAGTGTCTTAGCAGTGAGGCTAGCATTAGGATGGCATAGATATTCTCTGCATGCCTGAAAGCTTACTTTGACACCTCATTAGCCATCACCTTCTACAGATTTTTGAAACAAGCTATGGGTTGTTCTTCTGCAGTTGGACTACATGATCATTGTCGGTCCCTTCCAACTGAAATATTCTAATCTAGTCTATTCTTTGCCTGCAATATATATGGCTTAGAAAGGAGCTCACTTCTACCCAGTTCCCCCATAAGTAGTGTGATCTCCTGTCCCAGGAGGTATCTGTGTGGATTATCTTGGGAATCTTCACTCTTGTGGTCAGGGAAGGTGCTGAAAGAGCAAAGCTGGAAGGAGAGAGAGAGAGAAAAATTTAGGTTGAGAGGGAACCTCAGAGGCCATCTGGTCCAGCTGTTTGTCCAGAGCAGGGAGATAACCTGGAAATTCAAGTTGCACAGGGCCTCATGTTCTGAACATGTGCTAAGGATGGAGAATCCCTGACCTCTCTGGGCCTTGTGCTAGTGTTTGAGCTCTCTCATTGTGAAGAAATTTTTTTTTTCTGTATTTCTAACTGGAATTGTCTTTGCAGCCATTTGTGCCTGTGGTCTTTCATCCTTTCGCTGCACATTTCAAAGAAGGATCTGGCTCCCTTTTCCCTATGACTACCCATTAGGTAGCTGAAGACAGTGATTGGATTTTACCCTTCCATTTGATATATCTCGCCTACTGATACTTGAGTGCCTAAATAACCAGTTGATGTCCTCAGATCTTGCAGGGAGAGTTCTGGTCCAGGCAAATTGGCTCTAGCTTTCCCTCTAGGCATTGGAGTTACCACCCTTCTGCTTGGTTCACAATGCTCCTAGCTTTGAGGAAATACAGCTTGTTGTTCAGGAGAATTTGATTGAGGGTTAGGAAAAATTTATTGAGGGTTTGTGTGGCAGGAGACTTCCAGAGCAGCTCCTCCAAGCTCTCCTTATGGCAGCAGTGCTCTGGTACTCCTTTGAGCTGCATTAACTGTAGGGTAGGCTTAGTGTGAAATCAGCACGCCCCTTGCCTGGTGGTATTAACATGGAGTAATTGTTCCCATTTGCTTATTGCAGGCCCGCCAAGCAGCCCCTTGTGTGCTCTTCTTTGATGAGCTGGACTCCATTGCAAAGGCTCGAGGTGGAAATATCGGAGATGGTGGTGGTGCTGCAGACCGTGTCATCAACCAGATCCTGACAGAGATGGATGGCATGTCCACCAAGAAAAACGTCTTCATCATTGGTGCCACCAACAGGCCAGACATCATTGACCCAGCCATCTTGCGCCCTGGCCGCCTGGATCAACTCATCTACATCCCCCTGCCTGACGAGAAGTCCCGGGTTGCTATTCTTAAGGCCAACCTGAGGAAATCACCAGTTGCCAAGGTAGGATCTGCGCCCTGACTGCGTCTGACTTGGGTTTGCCGTGTGCTGCATGTGCTCCTCAAGCTGGGGATAGAGTTAGGGGACTGGTGACTGCTCCATGTGGTATGGAGCTGGGAAACCTTCAGTCTCTGAAGGATGGAAATGAAGAGGTAGGGGGAGGCTTGAGCTCTGAGACTAGGTATCAATGAAGCTAGGTGTTGGTGTCTGGCACAGCAGGTCTTTGTCACATAGTGGAGTTCTGCCCACAGTGTGTGAACAGGAAAGCATGTTATGGCAAGATGGAAAAGATTCTTGTACTCTGACGGTTCCTCTTCCATTTCCATTTCCCACCCTTGTTTTCTACATTTACTTTTCTTTCACAGTTAACTGTTGCTAAACTCTATCATAGGCAAGGGCTATGTCCCTTGCCTGGGGAGCAGGCAATAATGCAACTGATAGTTAATCAGAGAAAAGCAGACGTCAAGTGAGAGCTCAAGCTATTTTATGCCAAGCTTATGTTTTTTAGGTGCTGTTGGGAAGGAAAACTTCAAATGAGATTGCAGTACTACTTCCTCAGTTGATGGGGAGGAGGAGGAGGTTGGTTGTCTTGGTCTGCCTGTGCCCTATCTCCGTTTCCCGTCTGACAGTGTTTCATTTGACTCCTAATGCTGAGACCTGAGCAAATCATATCTTAAATCCACAAGTCAACCTGCCTCTTCTTGAGGGTGAACAGTGCAGAGTCATTCTCTCCCTCTACTCTGCTCTCATGAGACCCCACCTGGAGTACTGTGTTCAGCTCTGGGGCCCCCAGCATAAGAAAGACATGGACCTGTTGGAGTGGGTGATCAGGGGACTGGAGCATCTCTCCTATGAAGACAGGCTGAGAGACTTGGGGTTGTTCAGCCTGGAGAAGAGAAAGCTCTGGGGAGACTTTATTGCAGCCTTTCAATATTTAAAGGGGGCCTACAGGAAAGATGGGGAGGGACTCTTTCTCAGAGAGTGTGGTGATAGGATGAGGGGTAATGGTTTTAAACTGAAAGAGGGTAGACTTAGATTAGATACTAGGAAAAAAATATTTACTGTGAGGGTGGTGAGACGCTGGAACAGGTTGCCCAGAGAAGTTGTGGATGCCCCCTCCCTGGAAATGTTCAAGGCCAGGTTGGATGACCTGATTCCTGCCCATGGTGGGGGAGTTGGAACTAGATGATCTTTAAGGTCTCTTCCAGATTTTTTTGTCTCTTCTCTACCTCCTCCCCCTGAGCAGTGCAGGGGGACAAGGAATGGGGGTTGCGGTCAGTTCATCACACATCTCTGCCGCTCCTTCCCCCTCAGGGGGAGGACTCCTCACACTCTTCCCCTGCTCCAGCGTGGGGTCCCTCTGACGGGAGACAGTCCTCCACGAACTTCTCCAATGTGAGTCCTTCCCACAGGCTGCAGTTCTTCACAAACTGCTCCAGCATGGGTCCCTGCCACAGGGTGCAGTCCTTCAGGAACAGACTGCTCCAGCAGTCCTGTGGGGTCACAAGTCCTTCCAGCAAACCTGCTCCAGCATGGACTTCTCTCTCCACAGGGCTACAGGTCCTGCCAAGAGCCTGTTCCAGCGTGGGCTTCCCACAGGGTCACAGCCTCCTTTGGGCATCCACCTGCTCTGGCATGGAGTCCTCCACGGGCTGCAGGGGGACAGCCCGTCTCACCATGGTCTTCACCATGGGCTGCAGGGGAATCTCTGCTCTGGTGCCTGGAGCACCTCCTCCCCTTCCTTCTTCACTGACCTTGGTGTCTACAGAGTTGTTTCTCACATATTCTCACTTTCTCACTCCTCTCTCCAGCTGCAATTGTTGTCCCCTTCTCCCCCTCCCTTTAAATATGTTATCCCAGAGGCTCTACCACTATTGCTGATGGGCTTGGCCTTGGCCAGCAGCGGGTCCGTCTTGAAGCTGGCTGGCATTGGCTCTGGACATAGGGGAAGCTTCTAGCAGCTTCTCACAGAAGCCACCCCTGTAGCCCCCCCTGGCTACCAAAACCTTGCCACGCAAACCCCATATAATACCATGGGATCTAAAGATACCTCTTATCTAAGGGTGTAAGGCGTAAAGGACAGTTCTCTTTTGGTTTGTTTGGGTGGGTTTGTTTTTTTTTTTCCCCCACTAGGATGTCGACCTGGATTTCCTAGCTAAGATGACCAATGGCTTTTCGGGGGCTGACCTGACAGAAATTTGCCAGCGTGCATGCAAACTGGCCATCCGTGAGTCCATTGAGAGTGAGATCAGGCGAGAACGTGAGAGGCAGACCAACCCTTCTGCCATGGTGAGTGGAGCACTCTGAGCTTTCCCCGCTCATGAGATGGGCAGCCCAACTCTGCTCGTGGGTGAAATGGGATGCGTTCCTTTCCATAATCCTCGGATGGGCACGAGTGGGCTTTCGGCATGAAGCTGGAGTGCTTTGTTCTTGTCTTGTGGGAGGACGAGGCCCTCCTGGGGTGCCTTGATGTCACCATTGCTCAGAAGACCCCTGCTGCAGCCATGATTCACATTCTGCCACAGTGTCCCTCTCCAGCCCCTACTTTGGTGGGCATTGGAACATCCTGGCCTAGAGGGAGGCTGTGTGTGGCTGTTGGGCTGCGGCACTTGGGCACACAGCTCACCTGGGCCCTCTGTCCTGCTGCAGGAAGTGGAGGAGGATGACCCAGTTCCTGAGATACGCAGGGATCACTTTGAGGAGGCCATGCGCTTTGCTCGACGTTCTGTCAGTGACAATGACATCAGGAAATACGAGATGTTTGCACAGACTCTACAGCAGAGCCGTGGCTTTGGCAGCTTCAGGTAACTGTGGGGGAGTGGAGGGAGGGCAGCATGGCTCGCTCAGCCCCAGAACAGAGCACCGAGGCAGCTTTTTGTTGGATTCTGGGTAACGAATTCCCTTTTCCCGCTGCTTTTTCCCATTCTCCCCAGTGTGTACAGCAGCGAGCTGAGCATGTGGCAGGTGTAGCCTGTGCTGCAGCTTGGTTGTAGCTGCTCTGTTAGTGCTCCTGAAGTCCGTCAACCCTTTTTTACTTTAATGCGAGTGACGTCCAGTAGCCATATAAGCCTTTTGCATGACCTGCCGTAAGGCTTCATCCCATTTCTCCTGCCTGTCCTACTTGGCACCAGGATGTTGGCATGAAGGGAGGGGATTGTGCTGAGCTGTGGAGGAGGCTTTTGAATAGCATCTCTTCTCTCCCCTTCTGCACCACTGCATGCAGGTTCCCATCAGGTAACCAGGGCAGTGCCGGTCCAAGCCAAGGCACAGGAGGCAGCAGCGGGGGCAACGTGTACAGTGAAGACAATGACGATGATCTCTATGGTTAACTCGCTGTCCTCTGTGGACCAAACTCCACATCAGGCCACGTTGTACAGGAAAAAAAACAATGTTCAATGGACTCTCAGCTTCTTCATTCCTCAGTCAGAACAGTGTAGCTGCATGTCACACTTTGTACAGGGAATGTTTTCTGCAAACACAAATCCAGACTGGTGTTCAGTTGGGAGGCAGACAATGAATTAACAAGGAGGGGTACTGACTTAAACTAGAACAGAAAGTTCTCAGAAATTATGTGGCAGAACCAGCAGCTTTAGTAAAGAGTACAATGCTAGCCTGTATAAAAAAAATCCCACAAAAATAATAATAAAAAAAAATCCCATAAAACTCTAGCCAGGCTCTGGCCATTCCTTTGTGTAGGACTGGTGCATTGTAGTTTGTGCTGTCTCTCTAAACCCTGTGTCTCATGTGTTATCTGAGCACTCCTCAGTCTGGTGGAGCCCATCTGTATGTGTGCTTCCCTGGTGCGTTCGAGGTTGCTCTTCATTTTTATGCCTCTTAGCCCGAGTTAACAGAAGAAATTGGTTTGTCAGTCTTGTTCCCCTGCCCTAATTTGTCAGGAAGCACCAAGAGAGCAGGTATCTCTTGCTTTTCTGATGCTGGCCCTGAGCTGTCAGGTCTCCTGCTGCTTTGGCTGCGCTGCAGCAAAGGACTTCTCCAGCAATCCATGTTTCATTTGCCCTGCGTGAAGGCAGACACAAAGGAGCTTTTGAGCTGTCTCTGGAGTTTGTGGTGCAGCATGACCCTGCTATGATTAGGGAAGAGGGGAGCTTCCTCTTTTAATGCTGCAGCAGCACTGTTCATCAGGCTCTGTGGAGAGATTTTCTCCTTCCCCTGCAATGTTTCATGCATCCCTTTGGGTTTCTGATGACAGACATGGTTCTTTGCTGCCAGCTTGCCCCTTGTGCCTCATACTCAGTAGTCAGGTTCTGGTAGTGGTTCTTATCCTTCTTTCCAGTTACAGGTTGCTGCTTTGCTCCTCTGTTTATTTTCCCTTTTCTGAACTGAAAAATGTGCTACTACTGTACTTCAGTGTTTTATATGAGAGAAGCTCTGGGTTTGGTCCCATCATGCATGCAGGAGCAGTGTGGCAGGCTGGATAGGGCCCAGCCCTGAACTGCAGAGGGAGACCCTGTTTGAAGCAATGGCCACAGGAAGGGGGGCAGGAACTGAGTATCTCTACAAAGAGGCTTAAAGGTAGATTGTGTGGTAGAAGGGTGCCCTAGGCCTTTGGGGCTGAGCCATGTTGGAGGGCAGCCTCCTCTGTGGCAGGAGTTGTGTAGGACCTGGGTGGCGGGAGTTTCAGCCCCAAAGCTTGGCAGATCTAGGAGAGCTTCATCAACCTGGCTAGGTTTAAGGGTGGAGAGGAGATGGGTAAGGTGAATCTCATCTCAAAATGGCAGAAGGATGGGACTATCCATGAGGGGGGCTTGTGCGTAGCAATGGGGAGAAAAACACTGAAATTTAGAACACCGTGTTTAAATAGCACAACTTCCTGTTGTAAACCCCTGGGGAGGGTGGGTTGACCCGGGCTGGATGCCAGGTGCCCACCAAAGCTGCTTTATCACTCTCTTCCTCAGCTGGATAGGGGACAGAAAGTATAACAAAAGGGTCATGGGTCAAGATAAGGACAGGGAGAGATCATTCAGCAATCACTGTTACAGGCAAAAGACTTTGGTAATAAATGAAACTAAATTTTCCCCATCAAAATCAGAGTAGGGTAACGAGAACTAAAACCAAATCTTAAAACACCTTCCCCCTACCCCTCTCTTCCTAGGCTCAACTTCACTCCTGATTTTTCTCTACATTCCCCCCCCCAGCAGCCCAGGGGCAGGACTCCTCACACTCTTCCCCTGCTCCAGCATGGGCTCCCTCCCATGGGTGACAGTCCTCCATGAACTTCTCCAATGTGAGTCTTTCCCACAGGCTGCAGTTCTTCACAAACTGCTCCAGTGTGGGTCCCTTCCATGGGGTCACAGCTCCTGCCAGTAAACGTGCTTCAGTGTGGGTCCCCCTCCCCCCCTCCCTCTCCCTCCATACAGCCAGGCCCCACAGAGGACCATGTGCAGCCCAGCCATGGTGTGTGCAGTGGGGGACACTACTTCCCTCCCCCCCCCCCCCGGGTGTTAGAGGCTGGTCCCTGATGAAAGAGATTGGGGCCCTGCAGCACCCTAAAACTCTCCGAGCTCAGCAGTGTGCTCCTGCCAGCAGAGGGCAGGCACTATCCATGCTTGGCATGTCCCCTAGGCCATCCTATGGGCCATCTCTATAGGCATTCCTGCCCCATGGGTATCCCTGGCCCCAGGAGCATCCCTACAACTATCCCCTACCCCATTGAAGTGCCCTCCCAAGTGACATCCCCTGCCCCATGGGTGTTCCTGTTCCAAGGGCATCTCCTCCCCATGGACATCCCCTGCCCTATAGGCATGCCTGGCAGCATTGTCAGCCCCCATGGCTGGAGGGGCTGTGCTGGCTCTGCCCCTCAGTCTGCCTAGCCCAATTAGCTGCTCCCAGCCCTGTCTGCTGCTGTGGGTTGTGTGGCTTTTGGTGCTTCTGCTTGGCACCATATGGGCAAACATTTTTCCTTGTATCAGTGTTCATATCCCTGGGGTGCAACATGTGCCCCTGCCTCTTGCCCAGCCCCAGGGCCTCTCCAAGAAGAGCTGGGCACAAGCGTCTCTCCAGCCCCCTTGAGCAGCCTCCACCAGCAAGGAGCCCCCTTCACTGTCCCATCCCCGGCTGTACCACCCACTACTCACAGACCCCTGCTCCTGCTGCCTGTCAGCCGTGTCCCAAGAGCCCCAAGGGGATGCAGAGCCCTGATGGAGTTGTGCACAGCCCCAGCATCTCCCATCACAACACACCCTAAGAAGGTATATTTTTTAAAATACTTTATTTTTTCTCTCAATACTGACATTCAAAACAAATTACAAAAATTACAAAAAAAAATTCAGGTTTCATTGAAACTGAGAAAAACAAAGCAGCTTGCATCTGCACACTGACCTGTCTTCTCACTCCAGCAGTGTCCACCAGGTTTCTTGATGTCAAACTCCACAGGGACCAACAGAGGGAACCAGTGGCATACCCTTGCTGGTCAAACTGGGTGATAAATTAAGCAGTGCCTAACAGGTCTCCTCATCTGTGCCAGAGCCGTGACACCAGCCAGCCTCCCCACCACATATGATACAATATGTACAGCTGTACACCCAACCTGATGCTTGCCACCCCACCCCTGGCCCCAAAGTACACCCTGTTTCAAGTCAATGATTCCTGATGGGGGGGAATATTTTGGCAGAGGTTTTCTCAGTGGTGCTGTAGTGGAAGAGGAGCCATACAAAGCCAGGTCAAACATGCATCCCACTCTGTAGGAGCCATTCCTGGGAAAAACAACTGGGACAAGGCAGAGTGGACCAAGAAAGGTAAGAACTATAAAAATTCTCCTGAGAGAAATCCAAAGGTTTTAAAAAAATAGAGCATTTAACAACAAGCCCGGATTGCCTCATGCACCTCCCAGCTCCACCTTAATAACCGGAAATACCTCCTGAATGAATTGTCCCTGCAGAAAAATATATACATGTGCATTACTCTTCCTAGTAAAATCCTGAAGGTTGAATGCAAATGCTAGTGAAAACCACAGCTCTGCTCACGCTTGGCTCTGCTTTTGCACCCCGGCTTGTGGTACGCAGGCACACACGCACAGAGCGCGCCACTCCAGGAACCCCAAAACAGGCAGAGAAAAACCCTTATGGAGTTTATCTAATTTAATGAGCTCTATATATATGTATATAAATTTTTTTAAAAAGCAGCAATGCAAACTCAACACATCTGAACAAGAAAGCTCCACCCTGGGCTTTCCCCCCTCCTGCTGGCTGGGGCTCTGCAGGCAGTGGATGCAGCCAGATGCTGCCCAGCTGCCCACGGGCACCAGGGACAGCCCCAGCCCTGGGCAGGGGCAGGAGGCTGGACGGGACCATCCTCAAGTGCTTTGCACTCCATTGTTTGGCACAGCTAAGGCTCGGTTGTAGGCTTGGCATAGGAAAGCAAACTGTGGTTGGACTCAGTACTATAGTCCCAGGTTAGAAGCAGTCTGGCTCTGGGGGTGCCACTGTGGGCAGGAGTGATCTCTCTGCCCTACGTGTGTGGGACAGTCTTCTCAGCACCACAGTACAGCTGGGACCCCAAACAGCAGCAAGTATCAAAGAGGGGAAGAGAAAACTAACAAACAGTGAGGATGTGAGATCCTGCGGATTCCTATTTACACTGCGCCGAACCTTGACAAGTCCAGCCTCTCGTGGGAAAAGTGCCTGAAAAGCAGGTGATATGAAAAAACAGAATGTGATGCACCTCCCCAGGCAAAGGGCCCGTGTCACTTGCTTGTGCAAGACAGAAAAGCTGGACCTCTGGGGAAAAATAAAAAGTTTGGCAGCCAGGAGAGCTGTGATAGGTAAGGCAGGAGCCTCCCCACTGCCAGAGTGGAAAACGGGCCAAGAGGGATGGGTGGGGGGGTGGGTTGGATGGAAATTTTAGAAAAGGAGAGGGGGGGTGTCTGCATTTGAAAGTGCTGTGGCACCTCTGCTCCGTGCAGGCCAGATGCTGCAGCACATGCATTTGGAATACTGCTGCTTGGAGGAGAGTCCCCGAGCTCTAGGAGCATGGGAGGTGCTGCTTGAGGATCTGTCTCGTATGGGGAGCTATTCTGTTTGGGAAGTGGATTTTGAACTCCACGATCAAGTCTCCTCGCTGGCTGGGGGCCTTGGGGAAGGGCAGCCCCTCCCCACGCAGTCTCTTCACTGTCCCTGGCTTGATGATGTCGTTGCAGGGCAGCGGGATCACCCGCCCATCGACGGTGGGAATGTTCACGGTGCAACCACATAAGGCCTGTGGGGAGAAGAGGGGGACACACTGTCAGACGGGGCTGCCACTCAAAAGCATTCCCCGCCAGCCATGCCGCTGCACCCCATCCCTCCCCCAGCTGCTCCCTAGGTTAAACCACCCAGCTTTGTTTGGATGATGCCCATGAGCAGTGTGGTTGATGCTCACCAGTGCAAGCCCAGGTCTGTACTGGTGCCGGCCAAACTGGGCTGCAGGAGCCATGCAGGAGAGGGGTGCCCCCCTCCCCAGGAGGCACCACCTGCAAGCAGCTGGCCACTCGCAGCAACAGGACAGGCTAAAGTTAGCCCCACCCCTTCCCCGGCCTCATCGCCCAACCTCGGGCAGCCAAAAATCCAACTGAGATCATCGGATGCCACCGTGGTTCATCATCAGCCGTCGCCCTCCAGAGCCTGGCACTGGGGGTTATCTATAGCACAGCCCGTGTCCCATACCCCCGCCTCCCTCAACAGCCTCCAAAAGGTTACTCTGGCACAGGACAGCGGTGTGGCCACGGCACAGCACTGAGCTTTCCTGGAAGCCGAGGTCCCGGAGAGGCTGGTCCCCATCACCAGTCCCCATTGCAAAGCCAAGAGTGGTGGATGGGGTGCCACCCCATTGTACCCCAGCAGCCAGGGCGGTGGGTGCCGCAGCAGCCGCAAGCCAGCCTGTATTAGTGAGCCACGTGACATGGGAATGCAGCAAGAAAATCCTTGTGTCCTTAAATAACTTGGACAGCTCCGGCATACACGTGGGCAGGATCGTCTCCAGGCTTTTGGCAAGGGAGAAAGGCTGAGGGAGCGGACTGCGGAGTGATGCTGGGGTTGCCAGGGGTAAAACCTTGAGCTTCCCAGGCCGGGAGCTGGCACAGACTTGCCCATGCGGGACAGGTCCTGGAGGGTCCCAGCCCTCCTCTTCTCCCCACCACCAAACACCCTGCAAAGGAAGGGGAGGAGGATGCAATTTGCTGTTTCTGGGGTAGATGGGAGGATGTTCTGCATCCCCCTCCCCAGGAAAAGCCTCTGGTGGCAGAGCAGCAACAGGCACCAGGAGAAACATTTCTTCTCATGCTGGCTACTGGCTCAGAGCCAATGGTTGCAGCTTCTGCAGCTGAACCAGGGCTTTGCACCAGAGTGATTGCAGTGGGAACATACCAGAGCCAGCTCTTGGACTCCAGTGAGCAGAGAACAGGAGAGCTGGGGCCATCTCCTTGCACAGCTCCTCTGCACAGGCTCTCCTCCTGGGAAGAGCTTTTCTGGCTGCAGGGGGATACCCATTGCCAGCTCTATGCAAGCAGCAAGTGCATGGCTGGATCATCCAGCAGGTTGGGGGGAAGTGAAGGACAATCTCCCCACATCAATGCATTCCTGCCCTGCACTCACCCAAGGATGCTAGAGCCCTCCTGCTTGTTGGTACCCACCATCATGCACCATGGGAGGGCTGCACAAGTCCACATGTATCAGGGAAAGGACATCTCCAGCCATAAAATAGGAAGAAGAGTAGGAACTCCCTATTGGGAGCACATGGATGGGGCAAGCAGAGGGATAGGAGGAAGAGCAAGTGGTAACAGTGAAGGCAGACAGGCTCTTAGTATTTCCTTCCTAAAGCCAAGATACAAGAACCAGAGGTGATTGCTCCTTCACCATATCTTCCTGGTTTTCATTCTTCTTGCCCAACTTCATTGGCATTTGGGAAACTGGTTGCTGAAGTAACATCAGTAACCATGGGAGCTGCCCTGTATCCTAGAAAGAGGCTCGGTTTATCCCTAGGTATTAAATCACCATGGGTTTGATAGCTGAGCTCTTCACTGTGCTGTGAAAACTGAGCTTTATCTAAGTCAGCGGCAGGTCCTCCTCTGCTCACAGTGAAGCTGGCGGGGGGGGGAAATATCACCACCGTTCACATCTCAGCCAGGCACTGACACATGGATGCTTTGAGGAAGGTGACGCTAGGTAAATGATGCAAAATGGGCGGCTGCCAAAGGCAGGCATTAGGCAGGCAGCTGGGCTGGCGCAAGCCCCTGATGGCAGTGCTGCCTGAAGATCTGCCTCCCAGGAGAGGCAGCTGCTGGCAGAGCAGTGTCACTTTTCCCTCTCTCGATCTCCCACTGCAACGCACACCTGTAATTTTAAGAAGGGACACTTCCCCGTAGTCCACAAGTCTCTGGGGAAGCCCTCTGGCTTCCGCAGCAGCTGGGCAGCAGCACTCACCAGGCAGCAACCACCCTGTGCCACTCCAGCTGGGGGGATGTGGCACCCAGCAGGGCCAGGATGTGAGTACTGGGAAGGCATTGCCTCCCCAGGTTGCTCTGCAGAGGGGTCTGTGGGATGGAGGAGGAGGATGCTCTCCTGACTGCCCCCAGCCTGAGCACCAGGCGTGTTGCTCCCCGCAGCAGCAGGGTGCTGGCAAGGAATCTCCAGCATGACCACGAGTCAGGTCACAGCACCCACCACCTGCCAGCTCTGCCTGCCAGCACCGTGCTGTGCTGCTCTTGTGGCAGCGGAAAAGACTAAAGCTCAAGATAAAAAAGGCAGACTTGCAAGGAGGAAGGGAGCAAGGAGAGTGCCCAAGGCTTACAGCCGTAGGCTCAGGTGATGAAAAGGTTGTACCACAAGGTGCTCCGTCACATACTGAGATGGTGGCATATGGAGTTGGGGAGCTCCTGACATCTGCTCATGCTCCAGAGCACTTAAGCTACTTCTTCTCATGGAAGATAAAAGCAGCAAAGTATCACCCTGCCCTGGCAAGCAGCAAGCTGGGGATGGCAGCCAGGCCAGCAACTCCCTGATGATGCCCAGCATGTTGGGTTTGCAGTGGGGGAGGACAGAGACCAGACAGCCCAGCTCAGAGAGACAAGGAATTTGCCCAGACCAGCAATTTCCACCAGTCTCTCTTTGTGACTGCATCATGCAAACCAAATGCCAGCACACACACCTTGCTCATGGGCAGCTGGATGGAGATCACAGGTGCCCTGGGGGTGTGAGGTGGCTGGGGGACCACTCAGCACAGCCGAGCCAGTGCTTTCCCAGGCCCAGCACCAGCACTTCTGGTGCAATAGCACATGGGGCCATAGCAGGTTTCTCCACTTGCTGCTCAAAGGGCAACTCCAAGCAAGAATCCCTCCAGCCTGAGCAATGCATGAACCTGGGCTAACACGGTCTGGACATCATGACAGCCAGCTTGGGGTTAATTTTACAGATGGGGGAATGCACAGCAGGAAATATCTGAGATATAGCATGCATGACTCCATAAATAAGGCAGCCTCTCCTCAGTATTTCTGGAGTGGCCAGGGGATCCAGCCACCACAGGAATAAACCTCTGCACATTGCACCGTGAAGGAAATTCAACTCCTGAGTCTGCAGGTTAACTTGAGATGCATTTGCACCAGGAGCACCCAGATCTGCCTGACTTACATGGCTGCCCCTTGCCCCCAATACACCCAGTCACAGCCTCAGCTGGGATGCAGAGCCATCACAAAACTCTCCCAACTCACTGGCACACTAACAAGTTCATGTTTCCCTACCCCAGGTCTGGCCCATTGAGCTTATTTCTATTATGTTCTGAAATGCATTTAAATCTGTCTTCAGAAGAAAAAAAATCACCTCATTAAGAGGACAGACAGCATCTACAGTCTGAAAGGAACAGCAAATGGCAGCTGCCAAAAACTTCAGTGTTAAATGCAGCTGTCAGCTGGGATTTATTAAAAGGTAGTTATACAGCAGCTGCGGTGAATGGCACATCTTGTACCTGGGTAATCTCCCCTTCCTCTCCCACCTTCATGCAGCTTGCTGGCTCTGATGCATCCAGCCCTGCTGTGACCTCCAGGACTGGAAGCCTGGATATGTTGGGTTTTGCTCACTGTCTGAATATTTTGTTTATTTGGTTCTTTATCTAGGCAAGCTGTATATGGAGGGGTTAAAAGATGGGATTTTGGTCCATAGTTGGACCCTGGGTAAGAAGTAGATAGCTGAGGAAACCGCAGCAGAGGGGTTAAAAGATGGACTTCCGGCCCGTGAGAAGAATAGTAGAATATCATTGTGTTCCAACCACGGACCACGCGGTGGTATGTATACAGAGGGGTTAAAAGATGGAATTTTGGTCCATAGTTGGACACTGAGTGAGAAGTAGACAATGAGAAAACCGCAGCAGAGGGGTTGAAAGATGGACTTTCAGCCCGTGAGAACACCGCAGTTAGCACAGTGAGAAAAACAGATAGCTGGGTGAGAAGTAGATAACAGGCTGGGTGAGAGAAACCAGATGGTTTCCCACAGAGATAAGAAAGTTGAACAATACTAGGGGAGGACGCAGAGGGAGGAATCCTTGCAACATCTTGCTATTGGCTTAAGCATGATTGATAATATGCCGTGTGTACAAAGCCTACGAACCAATAGACAGGATGGCTATGGTGTGTGCAGCGTGCCTGACCAGCGGGCACATACACCATAGGCTCCCTATGTTGAGAGTCAGCAACAGAGGCGTGTTTCGGCACTCACTGGTCACGTGTGTCGAAACCCGCTCCTCTGCAACTGTATAAATACTGGGATTTCCCGAAGAGCAGGGGATCGGTGTACGGCGAGGCCACTGTTGCCTCCGTGGGGACGCCCACATAAAGCTGGCACCTACCGACTGCTGGGCTGAGCGTGCGGCGCAGGACAACACAAGAATGTACGGACGGGCCGTCTTCCTCACAGTCCTTGGGTCGGTAAGACAATTGCTTTGCAAGATACCCTTAGTGTAACGCATGCTTGTAGATAATAAACGCTTATTGCTTTTCCCCTTGTAGTCTGTGTATGTGTCTACCCTCCTCGGGAATCCTCGAAACCACCCTAAGACACAAGCCTAGAACCAAAGAAAACATCTGGTTTTAGCTAAAGCATTGCTCAGCGATGGTGAGGTACCACCTTTCTCCACGTGACCCAGTGCTCTGTCCATGGGGATTGATACCTGGCACTGTCCCAGATAGTACCTAAGCCACAGCAGGCTCGTCTATGAGAAAAAGCAGGGACCAAACTCATGCCAGCAAACTTGGGTTTCCCTTGTTCCTACAGAGGATCTGGGCTCTCTCCCATATGTGAATACACCAAAATAGAAGGACAAGACATATAGGGAAGGGAGAAAATGGGTAAATACCACCTGTATTGGCTCAAGAAGCAAGGCACATTCAGCAGGTACCGCAGCACCCATGTCCTACACCCAGCACAGAGATTGAGCATCTCCAAAACCAAGTATGAGCTGGTTTCTGCAGCTCCTCTCTGCAGAGGTCTTTGCTTGTGTCTCTCATGACCTACCTGGTCCTTCCTCATCAGCGCAGGAAAAGGACTGACACCCTTCTTGGCTCCACGTGCCACAACCCAGCACCACCTCCCACCCCACAGGATTTCCCACTGATACGCACCTCTTTAAGACTGATGTTTGCCGTGTAGACCACATTCATCCCATCCCTCTTGAAGTGTGAGTGAGGCTTGTCCTTGAGGATAAAGATGATGTCAGCAGGGATGTTGTCTGGGGTGGCATCCCCTTCTTTGGGGAATGTAATTTTGGTTCCCTCCTTCCAACCCCGTTTGATGACAATGTTTAGGATCTTGTCCTCAGTCTGCATGGTCTGGCCATCAGCATTGAGCCTTCTGCGGGTGATCTTCATCCTTTTGGTGGAGCCGTGGTAGATCTCTTCCAGGGACACCTTGAGCTCATGGATGATGGGTGGGTCTTGGACCTTTCTCCGCGTGTGCAGGGACTCCTGGTGCCGCCGGTGAACCCCACTAATGCCACTGAAGCCAAACCGGCCGAAGGCACTGAAAGGGTCATCATAGTCATCGATATCCATATCTTCCTGGTCAAAGCCACTGAACACCCGGGAACGGCTGCTAGCAAAGAAGATATCAAAAGGGTTGGAGCCTCCAAAGAAGGACGCAAAGGTGGCATGGGGGTCTCCGTGGAAGGTGTAGTGGAAAGTGTTCCCTGAGCCACCTGAAGAGCCACCTCCAGTTTTGAGACCTGAAAAAGAAGTGGGAAGATGAGACATTAACACTCCCTGCAGGCAGACGCCGTGCTGGGACCATACTTTCCACACAGGAGCATGGTCTCTGTTGGTTCCAGGCAGCCCTTCCAGAAGTGCAGGTCACCCCCTCCAGCCCAGCCATCTGTGGAGACCATGGGCCAGGAAGGCACCACCCCAACCCACAGTCCTGCCCCTACACACAGCAAGCTCAAAAGCCATTCAGGATTTGTCCCTACTACCCTGACCAAGCACTTCCTTGGTTCTCTCCACCCAATTCATGGCCATTTCATTTAAAACATTTCCTGACCAGCCCATCTCCATTTTTCCCCATGGGCAGGCTCCCTTCTTCCCAAATAGCTCTGTCTTTTGGGCTGCACCAATGGCTGCAGTCCAGGAGCATCACATCCAGCACGTGAGAAAAGGCTTTGAACTTAGTGAGAAACCATGACTCTTGGTGGCAGAGCAGGTGGAGGTCAGCAGACCTCCAGGTCAGCACACAGCAGGAGGGATACAGCTCTCTCTTTACAGACTGTATAAAATGTCAGGTAAGTTCAAGGTTTGGATCTTTTGGCAACTGTTCCTGTGGGAAACTCCCCTGCCAGACCTCGGGCAGGGCCTTATGTCACCACACACACCCCATACCCCCCAAAGTCCCAAGCAGCCAAGACACATGACAAGTGGCCTCTAAAGAGGTCACACATGCTCTGCAAGGCTATTTTTGACCAGGAGGGCCCAGGAAGGGTTAAGCCAAGCCTAGCTCAAGGACTATTTTCAGGGCACGCTAGTGACAGCAAAGGGCTATTTCTGACAGGCTGTCCCTCGTACCAGCCCCCTGCAGTAGGAGATAAGAGGGAGACAAGCACAGAGCAGGCAAGTTTGGGGATCTTTTCTGATCAATGAAGTTTCTATCCTGGGTGGGGAACCTTTCACTTCACCTCGTCCACCCCAGCATGTGGAACCCAGAAGCCAATCAAAATACCAATCCCCAGACCATATTGCTCAAAAGAAGGCATCTGATGGGAAATGAAAGGTGTATGGGACCATGGACCATGACTGGTCTGGAAATCGTGGGAGGTGGATGGCAGTCCCTGTCCCACAACAGGTCCAGCCAGCTCATTGGCATCTCCATCCCCCTCTCTCCAGCCACAAAACCTTTTCACATCTTTCATCCCATTTCTGCCCAGCTTTCTGCATGTGACCAGCACCAGTTACCCAAAACACCAATGGGGTTTGGTTTTGCCAGTACTCCCCATCCTGCTGCAAGGAGGGGGCTGCTCTTCCCTCCCTCCTTAACTCACTCTTATTTTAGCTGCTTTTGGTGATGGGGATTTTGCCAAATCCCCAACGAGCCCCCGTCTCTAACAGACTGTACAGCCAGGAGTTTCACCTTTAATCCCATCGCCAACGCCAGCCCACGCAGGGTCCAATTTTGGCAGCACCTCCAGGGAAAGGCTAGTTTCCCACTTGAGACAGCCTCTTCTCATTTTACACTGCAGAAAATCATGTGGCTCAGGTGCATCCATCATAGCCCTGACATAACTAATGGGTCAAGAATTAACCCACCACTAGTTAATTCTGCTGGTGGTTCATTAAGGGATGCACCTGCCCGCCGGCCCTATAAGAAGGGCTACATCTTCCACCCAGCAGCCTGTTCCTGCCAGACCTCCTGCTCTTTAAGCACTCAAGCCCTGGGCTGATTAACGCAGATGCCATTTGATGCTCTCCTCGAATGGGGTTGCGCTCTTCCAT
>NC_138581.1:24970870-25067110 GCF_964289735.1 Phaethon aethereus
CAGTAAGCCAGAAATATGAAGTAGGAGAAGAGGTGGTGAAGCACCATAGCCTGGCATGAGGCTCAGAGGTTGGCACAGGCAACTGGCTCCCAGGGCTTGCTCTGTCCATCGCACAGGGGCCAAGGCTAGGGCCATGCTTATACTAAGGCATGGAAAACCGGGTGGATGTAACCCAAGGAAGGAAAAGGACAGGCGATGAATTCATCCCCCAGCTGGAGCAGCGAACACCAGCAGGGTCGTGGAAACCCAGAGAGCAGCTGGAGGAGACAGGAGAGCAGCTCCTCTGAGCAGAGGCTGAGCAAGCCCCACGCTCTTCCAACAACATTTCCTGCTGTTTCTTGCCCTTTGGTTTTCTGATGGTGAACTCCCATCCCTCACAAACCTAGCCTGCCGTGCCCTGCCTCACACAGCGCAGCTTGGTGCTTGCTCCTGGCCCTGCTCTTCTCCAGATGTTGCCCCCAGCAGACCCACTGCTCTCTGCTAAGTCCTCATGCTCATGTCCTGCTCCCTGCTATGGTCCAGGTTTCATCCTCTCACCCCATCCTTGCTCCAAACACCCCTGGGCAGCCCCAGCCAGTCAAGCCCCTCCAGCAGACGGATTTCTGCATCAGATGTGAGCCTTGGCCCTTTCCTTCACCATCATACAAGTTACCAGATGTTTTCCCCCCAATCCTTACTCTATTCATAAGCTCCTGGTGGAGGTCATGGAAGGACCCCCCCCAACCACAGCAGCTCAGATCAGGGTGGCTGGGCACCACGGGGGGGGGGGGCACAGTGGCACATCCATAGTGCTGCACTGAGCCCCTGGCATCCATCCCAAGCATCCAAGGCTTGCCTTGGGTCATGCCTTTGGCAATAACCCCTCTACAGCTGGGTAGCTGCTACAGGGGCTTGGAAATAGGCCCCCTCGATCCAAACCACCAACTTCTGCTCTTTTTTGCTCCAGCTGCAGAGTGGGTACCTTGCTGTAGGTGGGGAGGAGGGCTAAGGCACCCAACGCACAAGGGCTGACGGGCACAGGGACCTCTGAAGTACACAGCAAGGGGAGATGGGGGCACCCACAGACGCACGAGGCAGCTCAGGGGGCACATAAGAGGCAGGAGAAGGTCCCTGGGGGCATAAAGAGCATCTGACAGCGTCTCCTGAACGCCAGCATGTTTCTGTACCAGCTTCCCAGCAGGAGCTCGCCAGCTCCTGTGCACAGAGCCACCATCACCACCCAGCCTACACAAGCACTAGGGGATGCTCTACCCCCTGCCTGCCTCGGCCTCCCCATCTGCCCTCCCCATGGGGCTGGGGGGCTGCAGGAGACCCCAGAGCAATCGACAGGGGTGGGGTCTGAGAGGTAACCTGCTGATCCCCCCACCAAAGGTTACCCCAGTGCCTCCCTACCCCACAGCAGCCTCTGGCGTGGGGCAGGGGCTCCCCATGACCAGGACCAGAATTTGGCCCCTGTCTGGATGATGCCAACCCTCCTGCAGCAAGGGCAAGCAAGGCAGCGCTGAAAACAACCCCATTGCACCCTGGATCAAGAGATGCAGAGGTCACAAACCTTCAATTTTTCCCACAGGGATCGCAGTGCCCAGCCCTGCATAGCCCAATCTGACAGCACCATCAGGACCACCCTGCCCATCCAAAACGTCACAGCGCTTCCCACAAAAGTATGTCTCACCCCAGCAAAATGCTGTCATCCCCCTCAAGATCTCTGATCTTGACCATCGAGGGGTAGGGATGCCTGCTGGGGGATGCTCTCCCAGCCAGGGAGCCCTTTGTCCAGCTGGGCTCAAGGAAGGGGGAATTTCTCTGCCAAAACACAGCCCCACACCAGTTTACCATGCTGGTGAGGACCAGATGCCGGCAGGTGACCAGATGAGTTAAGGCACACTCCAGAGGCGATGCTCATATGTGCAGTGGTAAAACACAACTCTGTCCCAGAAGAGCCTCCTTCCATCCTTCCTACCTCCTGGGGATCAGCTGTGCCTTGCTACAACTATCAGCTCCTTTCCTCCTTCTGCTCAGTCATCCTCTCCTGCCTTCCCATTTAACCCCCTCGGGAGCAGTGGGGAAGGTGTCAGGCAGGCAAGCGATCTCTGCATTCACCCTCCCAACCCAGATGCCTTAGGACAAGCTGCAGCCACCCAGCTGTGGAGAAAACCACAAGCATCCCTAAGCTGGGGCTGGCCCTGCCAAGACAGCCCATCCTCTTCTTGCAACTACAAGAATTAAATGAAAAATTAAAACTTTGTTCCTATTTCCTACACGTGACATCAGCCCATGCAACCTCTGGATGAGTGAGCCAGCTAACAGCAATCATTTGACATAATCCCTCCACTCAGCAGTCATGTAAGGGAACAAACCCACGCAGGCAGCAGCACTGGGGAGATTTTTTCTATCTTGGAGTGCAAGGTCACCACAGGATGCCACATGCTGGAGATGGGCACTGACCTCAGGCCATTGCGTGTCACTCCTCAGTAGCGAGGGTGCGAGGGTGAGAAGCGGAAACCCGCTTACCGAAACTTTATGAACACATTCAGAGTCCAAGCTGTCATTTTTAAAGGCTGTAGTTTTATTTTAAACATCAAGGCTGTCCGGAGGCAGCAGCAGGTGCTGTGTGCCTGGCTGGGAGGCACTGGAGGGTGGCAGGGGGATGGAGGAAAGGAAGGTGTCTGCTCCTGCCAAGGATGCCACTGCTGCCACCAAGCAACGCTCTTGTGGCTAGCCTCCCCCTCTGGTTCCTCCAGCACACTGAAAAGGCAACTCCTTGCCAGCCTGTGGCCAGGGAGCTGCTGTCCTTTGCATGCTTCCCAGCAGTGCCCGGCCCTCCCCTCCTGCCATGCGTGGAGGGACCCTTCAGTGGAATCGCTCCCCAAGCTGTAGTTTTCCTTCTAATTGGTTTCTCTTCACTTTCTGGGGTGACAAGGCACAGCAAGCTCGCTAAGCCACCAGATTAAGATATTGCTGCCATCAGCTCCAGCATCCTCCCCACTGCAGCAAGGCACCTGGCCCCCAGCTGCCCTGTTACCATCACATCCCCCACACAGCCACCCCCACCACTGCCAAGTAGCAAGAGCGAGGAGCCCCTGGGGTCCCCAGAAATGACTTGCTCACACACAGGGTTGCATACCCACAAGGCAAGTCAGGGAGGAAGAAAAGTAGGGTGGCAGTGATGCACCAGGCAGAAAAAGTAGTGTTAACCAATTTGCACCTCCCCAGCTTTTCCCTTTCAGATGTGCGGGGGTCCCTGTGTCCCCCTCCCCAGGTGACAGCACAGATCCCCCAGAAGAACAGGTCTGACTGCCGCACTCCCACTCAGTGACTGGAGCTGCCTGCCAACTGTGGGCTCCTAGCTCTCCCCACCACCACAGCAGGGCACTGGGATGGTGTCTCCTCCCTGCCCAGCAGCACAAAACCTACTTCTGAGAAGTCACCTTCAGGCACGCCAAGGAAATCCAATGCCACCGCGCCCCCCCCCTCCCCCCCCATCCATCACCATAATTCGAGGGCAGCAGAGAGCATCTTCTCCGGACGCCCACTGCCAAAACAGGGCAGCCATGGCCAGGACATCACCGTGTGGCTCCTGCATACCACCCTCGGCAAGCAAAACGCCAGGCAGGTGACAGCCCCCAACCCGCTGTGTCCCCAGGGGTTGGGGTCCAGTGGTTCGCAGAGTGCCGAGCATCAGGGTCGGTAAGCCAGGGTGCGTGCGTACCTCTCATCGCGGCTCCAGAAAAGCAGGATGGCTGGCATGGCAGCATATCCTGGGTTTGCTCAGGGAGTCGGAGGGGATCTCTGCACGTTGGGGCAGGCAGAGCCACCGGTACCTGTGCTGGCTGGCAGCCACAGGGAACCAGGCAGCAATGTCACGACTACCCGCAATGAATCATCCCCTCCCCAGGCCTCCACACTAACTGCCTGCCTCCCCCTCCCCACCGACAGCCCCACAGGGGTGCCGACACCTGCGCGAGGACGGAGTTAACCCTTCCCTCACTGCCTCTGCCACCACGGCCCCGATCCCAGCCTGCGTGGGGATGGGGTCTCTCCATATAGGGTCCCTTGCTTCCAGCCCCACTGGGGTGCTCACACTGGTGTGAGGATGTGGCCAAGCCCCTCCATACCCCCCCCGGTGCCCCATTTAGGGGCTCAGTGAGAAGCTGTCACCTTCGTGGGGAAGGGGTTCACACACCCCGCACCCCATCCCTGCTGCATCCCAGTTCCAGCCCTACTGGGGTGCTGGCATGTCGATTGGGGACAGGGGTTAACCCCCTCCTTGCTGGCCCCTCTGACCCCATTACTGTTACCTGGGGGAGGGGGGTTTACCCATTTCACCACCCAGTTCAGCCCACTGGGATACACTTGTGCCCCCAACGGGGGGGGGGGGGAGTGTGTGTTCAACACTTTCCTGGCCACACCACACAGCTCCAACAGGGCACATTACTCCCTCCAAAGCAGGAGGGGAGAGAAGGGTTAACCCTCACCATCCTCTCCAGCCCCTTAGGGAGGGGGAGGTTTAACCCCTTCCTCCCAGTCCCACTTGGATTCACTGTTACTGTTATGGGGCAGGGGGATTAACCCCTTCTACCCCCTTCAGACCCACGGGGACACCCTGTCACTAGGTAGGGCAGGGCAGTTAACCCTGCCACCCCACAGAGGCAGAGACGCCAACCCCTTCCTCCCCCGCCTTCAGCCCCATAGGGACGCCCTGTCACCCCATGGGGGCAACGGGGCTAGCCTCCGTTCCCTACCCACAAAGGGGCCTCTACCTCCCCTTCTCAGCCCCACAGCGAAACCCTGTCACCCCATGGGCAGACCCCCCCCAATCCCATAGGGACACCCCGTCACTCCGTAAGGCATAGGTTTAACCCCCCCTATCGGGACGTCCTATCACCCGACAGGGCAGAGGAGCTGACCCCTCCCTCCCACCCCATAGCGACACCCCGTCACCCTTATAAGGTAGAGAGACTAACCCCCCTAACCCCACTGGGACACACTGTCACCGCAGGGGGCAGAGAGGCCGAGCCCCCGTCCCCACCGGGACGCCAGTACAGGCGACAGGCTGTGGAGCAGCACAGTGGGACAGAGCCACCGCCTCCCCCAGCACTCACCACTCGCGTTGTCCCGGAGCGCCGTGCGCTCGCTAAGCTTCGCTGAGCCGCACTGCTCCCGCCCCTCACGTCAGAGGAGTCCCTCTCGCGTGTACCCTACTTTGCTGGACCAGGAGGATGCTCGTCATCACGCCACGCCCATTAACTCACCCTGCCTCCCTGCCACCACCGCCTATTGGGCAGTTCAAGCCGGTACCGCCCTCTCAGGGCGCGCTCAGAATCTTCTGGAAGGCTGTGGTGTCATAGGGGCCTTGTAGGTTCTAGAGGGTCAGGGTGGGTTGCTGGTATAGTTTTCTCCTGTGTGGGGTAGGGTATGAGGCCTGTGGGGTCTGTGGCTGTGTGAGGGCCAGGTGCTGGGGCAGCTCTGGGGTGTGCAGGCCTTGGTAGCCTGGTGTTGCTCCCTAGTGTGGTGCTGGCTGTTTTGGGGGGTGCTTGGTTGCAAGCAGGGTTTGGGTGATGCTGAAACATGTTTCTTGCAGTTTTGGGGCTGGGAAGCACTTGGCAGGCTTCTGGCCTTTCCCAGGGTGGGAAAAAATCAGAAGAGAAGCTTGCTGGGAGCAGCTGCGCTTGGAGGGTGAAGCCCTCCAGGGAGGTAGGGAGGCACTTGAGCTGTCTCCTCCCCTGGTGCAAGGTGTGCTCTTGCAGTCTGGCTGTGCTGGTGAGGTTGGAGGATGGTGTGGCCTTCCTGAAAGCCCTGCCTGTGCTAAGGTAACATCCTGCTTCATGTGGCTCTGGCTGGGATGGGAGGAAGAGTGAGTCCTGCATGGGATGGTTTGATGGGGTGTCTGGTCCCCAGGAACAGTGCTGTACACGGATCAAACACCTCGTGCTGAGGCTCATGCTCTTTCTGCAGCAGAGGCTTCCCTGTCTTGGTGTCAGCTGAGGCGCTTTAGCCCTGGAATGGTGCAAGGACTTGCCTCAGGGTATCCTTTTTTCATCAGGGAAAAGCCATCAGTCCCTCTGAAGCCTGGGTCCTGTGCAAGGCTTAGGGGCTGTGTTTAAAACAGCTCCTGATCTGTACCTTGGTGTGACCCAGCTCTGCAGCAGCAGTGCTCACAGCTGTGACCAGCTAGCAGGGAAGCTGTATAGATGAGCTAAATGCACTCCCAGCATTGTTCCTCTGCAAAGTCCTGTCATGTGTCCCTTTCTGAGGGGGAAGTGTGTTTGGGCTTTTGCCATGTGAGTTGCCCCCTTGATCTCTGTGGTGTCCTGGCTAGGGTTAGACCTGGAGTGAGGTGGCTCCTGGCCAGTGGAGCTGTCTGGAACTAGTGTCCTTGCTCTTGTCCTAGGAAACCTGCCTGCCTTGAGAAACAAGGCTATCTCTTGCCCCTGTCAAGGTACCATGTTGATGCAGAGCAATGATCCCTCTTGGGACAACATCCTGCCTGCAGACCTGTCCCAGAGACCAAGGGGGAGAAGCAGCTGGTCCTGCCAGTGCTGCAGCTCATAGGTGAAGCTGAGAGGTGATGTGAATGGTTGAGGCTATTAATATAATTTTTGTGTCATTGCTTTTGTAACCTCTGTATGCTTCCCCTTACAGAGGAGGTGTTTGAATGGGGCATTTTGGAGTAATTTCTGGGTTCACGGCTTGTCCTTCCCCTGTAGTTTGGTCACAGCATTGGTCTCCTCATCCTTTCCTGGGCTTGGGGTCTTAACCAAAACTGTTCTTCCTTCACAGCCTGTCTGCCAGCACATCTGGCACCCTTTTAAAAACATGCTGGAAAAGTGCAGGGAGGGGTGGCAGGAATAATTAAAGGTATGAAGCAGTTTCCATACAAGGAACAATTACATAAACTGGCTCTCTTACATCTAGGGGAAGAGATGACTGAGGGAGGCATGATGGGGAATAATATAATTATGCGTGGCTGGGGGAATGCGAGCAGGGAATGACTGCTTGAGGTCCCTTCCTGTGAAAGGGAAGTGCATGTGGAGCATCGTGTGTGGGAAGAGGCGGTCACACCTCGGGGTGCGAGTCATTTCTTGAAGCGATTTGGGATTAACCTGTGGAAATGGTGGCCTTGGGTGGGGGTATGGTGGGAAGATGTGAAGAACTTTTGTCTGGGATCAAAAG
Organism: Phaethon aethereus; assembly: GCF_964289735.1. NCBI lineage: Eukaryota > Metazoa > Chordata > Aves > Phaethontiformes > Phaethontidae > Phaethon > Phaethon aethereus. The sequence continues at coordinate 24,978,044 of NC_138581.1, forward strand.
GCAATTAAGAAAATTCCTGAAAAGAAAAATCTACCAAGGGTTGGTGAGCCCGGTGATAGTGCTTCTGGTGTGGGGAATGAAGAGTATGTTGTGCGCATGGTGTGTTCCCCTGGAGCTTCAGCTCTTCCCAAGGCCTCGGCCATGGGTCTCTGTCCCAGAGAGGATGAGGAGGTTGGGGACTGCAGCCCAGAGCAGTGGGGCTGCTTTTCTGTTAAAGCATCATTACTTTGTGTTTGAAGGTCAGAGCAGTGGACAAGGCCACCGAGCTCTGCAACTTCCTACCCAAGTGCCATCTGTGAAGTACATTCCTGGTGGGTGCCATACTGCTGCAAAGGAGACCTTTCCCCAGTTGTTGCCACCACTGCCTCTGAGCTGGATCTCCCCATGGCTGAGCAGATGGGTCAGGAGTGAGGGCATGATCCTGTGTGCAGGAGAGCACTGGTTCCTTGCTGTGGTGCTCCCCCCATCCTGCTCAGACTCCCCCGCTCAATGTGGCATAGGGAAGTCTCCGGCAACTGTGGTTGGGTGAGCTCAGGAGATGCATCTGAGGATGCTGGGCTTGGCAGCAATGAGGTTTGTACTCTGTTCTCCACAATGAGAGCAGCACCCATGCATTTGGTGCTGTCTCTCCTTCCTGCCTGTTCCCATCCTTGGAGATGCTGCCTGCCTTTTCCAGCACCCTGAGCTGCAGGATGAGGAAAGGGCTGCAAGAAAAAAAAAATCCATGCCCAGGGTTTTTTGTTGGATTAATGCCCTGTTCCCTGCCTGCTGCTGTCCTGGCTGTGGTCTGAGTTGATGCATCTCTGAGGAGATGCTGATGGGGGTTGCCTTCCAGGTCAGGTCTGGGTTTTAGTTCCTGCTGTCTGTGCAGGCAAGCCCTGTCCTGAGGGCATGGGCACCTTGTTCCTTGGGGCTCATCCAGCCCCTGGCATGTCCCCTGAGGAAACTACCAAACCAGAATGGTTCTCACCAGCTCCCAGTTATCCCGACTTTGTTAGTAGTCCCAGTATGCAGCAGGCTTGGGCCTGCCCAGCTTTGAGCATGGGGTAATCCAGATGGGAAGAGTCCCTAGGAGGTCTCTAGACCTCATGCTCAAAGCAGGATCAGCCACGAGGTCAGAGCAGGCTGCTCAGGGCTTTATCCAGGCTGGCCTTGAAAACCTCTAAGTACAGTGACAACACTGGAAGAGCTTGTTCCAGTAGCATTTCCCATGTCCTTGTGGCACTCTCTCACTAGAGCCTGCCTGGCCTCTTGAAGGCACATGGGAGGAAGGGGATGGAAGCTGCTATTAGTGCTAATGATGGTGTTTGATATCCCCCCCCATTGGGGCTGAGGATGCTGGCTGCTGCCTCCTGCTAGTGTGCTGCTGGCAGCAGCTGAGCTGGCTGCTCTGCTTGGTGCTCTGCACCTGTGGGGGTGGCATAATGAGCTGTGTCCTTGTCTCAACCTGCTGCTTCCTCTCCTGGCAGTGTCTGTGCTGCCAGCTGGGTTATTTTTCTTTTTTTCTTCCTGTGTCTATTCTTGAGTGGTTCCCAGCTGGTGCTGGCATGTGGCCCTTGCTGGAGACCTCCTTCTGGGCTGACCTTTGCAAACCCCCTTGGATGAGCATGCCAGGGCTCTCCTGCTGCCCACATCGGGGGGGGGGGGGGAGATGCAAGCAGATCTGCATGGCAGTGGTGTGTGGGAAGACTCAGTCCTCTCCAGTCCCTTCCTGCCCCCACCTGTGCTCAGACTCTGCTGGAGTAGCCAAAACCTGAGGGCAAGAGTTGAGTGGGAAGGAAAGGGCAGTGTGGGGGATGCGGCAGTACTTTTTGGGGGAAGAGCAAGGTTGAGAGCATCTCATGGGAGCAGTCTCTGCAAATGCCCTGTCCAAGCAGGTGAAAGAGGAGAGGTGGTGCCTCCACCCAACTTGTAGATGCTAGAGCGCAGGGAGTTGTCCCAGGTTGCCATGGGAATCAAGCGGCAGGCATGGGACTTGGATCCAGAGTGGTTGGACTCTGGTTGAGATGCTCCCCAGTGAGACAGGGTGATGATAGCTGAGAGCCAGCAGCATCTCTGCAGCTCTGGCATCCTCCTTACTACCCATTTGCAACCTCATGTGCCCCCCTGGAAGGGAGGCCAGCTGTGCTGGAGAGCTCGAATAGCATCAGTTGCCCCTGGGGACCCATCTGCACGTGGAGGACGTGCTGAAGTTTGGCTTGGCTCCATTTCAGCTTCCAGCCTTTGCTCTCCTTTCCTCAAAGGAGTCCTGTAGCACTTGATAGTTTCTCCTAGGGATGGTGCTCTCCAAGTTATGTTTTAACCAAGTTATTTCTAGTTTGTGTTTGTGTGCCAAGCGCACTGAGCTCTTCTAGTCTCTCCGGCCATCCTGTCACTTGGGGAATTTTGGCCTTGAAACACATCCTGAGTTCCTGCTTTTCAGGGCAGGGGGCATCCATGGATGTTCCCAGCAGGGATGCTGGCCCTAAGGGTTACAGCTGGAGGTGGATAGTGTCTGGGCTGGAGACAAACCTTGCTGCATCTATTGGGAGTGTGTCCATTTGATGCTTTTCCTTTTGCAGATCTTCCTGACATCTAATCCTTAATTTTTTAATTGAACTGATGATGGCAAGATCCGATGGATTCATCAGGACACAAAGTGGTACTCAATTGACTGCTGTAGGAAGCTTAATATCTCTGTGATGCTACCAAATTTGTGACCTCTTTAAAAAAAAAAAAAAAAATTTAAAAAATGACCCAGTGGTTGTCTGGCAAGGAGAGTTTTCTGAAAGAACAGGTTGTCTTGACTTTATTCTGATCTTGCCTCTTTGTTGCATCCCAAACCACATTCCCTGTGACTGCCCTGGCCCAATGGCAGGTGATGCTGAGAGAGATGCAGGGGATGTTATGCTGGGGACAGAAGACTCCACTGGTGCTGCAGCGGTGCCAGGTTGCTTCTCTCTCTGCCCATAGCCCATAACTACTAATCCCTCTGATTTTGCTGCTTCCTGAGCATCCTATCTCCTTGGTCCAGGGGGATCATGGATGGTGGGTGGGTAAAGCCATAAAGATCCTCTGTACAGAAGAAAAGGGAGGGAGATTTCCAAGCACCCCCTCTGGAGCACTGGAGGATGCTGAGATGCCCCAGTCTTGTCTTTGCAAGCTGGAGTGATGCTTAGGACTTGGCCAGGAGAGCATGCAAAGAGGAGCCAGCGGCTGGCAGAGTTGTGACTTGCTGACCTGTGTTTCTGAAGGGCATCCCCTGCCCTCTGCAGCCTGTGGAGCTGGGTTTGAGCAGCAGAGATGTTTGGGGCTGCCTGGCCCTGGCTGTCTCAGCTCATTCTTGTGGGACTTTGTGCTTGCTAACCCTTGGCCCTGCTGTATAGCACTGTGCCAGTCCTGTGGTGTCTCTGTGGATCTCCAAGTCACTGCTGGCTGCTACCAGCATGAAACCCTGGCTGGCAGGGAACAGGCCTGGCTGGAGCTTTTCTTGAGGAGCCTGAGACACCATCCAGTGTTGAGGCTGAACTGGGAGGGGATGCTGGCAGGGACCAGCTGAGCATGTGGTGCCCCGGCTGGAGCAAGGATGCTTTTCCTCTGTGCCTGTTTCTTGTTCAGAGGCAGAGTGTAGGGAGATGGTGTCTTGAATGAATAATTTAGGCCGCTTGAAGAATCACACCAAAGATATCAGAAAGTGAATGATTTTAATATAAATTTGTAAAAAGCACAACTTAACAGAATTTGATGGCAAGGTCCGCTCTATTACTTTTTCAACATGGAAAAGGTATACAGAGAGAAACCAAATTACAATTAGATTGGAATGATTTACCCATGGATCGAATTGGGTTAATGTGACTTCTGTGTATATTGAGGAGAGAAAGTAGGGGAGACCCTCCTGTTGAGTCACGAGGTTCAGAGTGGACCAAAATCTACCCCTAGTCCCAGACTTGGTCAATGGTTTATGACTAAGGTTAGGTAAGGAAAGGAATGCCCTCCCTTTTGAGTCATGAGGTTCAGAGTGGACCCCCTTGCTTTCTAAACTCCTTCTCAGAGAGGAGTCTAGGTGTGGCTGAATCCACTCCTAGTCCCAGACTTGGTCAACGGTTTATGACTAAAGGGGTAGGGTATTAGGGATTCTGGTCTAGTGATATATGTTGTGCTTGCTGTAACTTTAGGATGGTAACAATCTAATACAAAATATCATCAATCAAACTCACTAACGATATTGAGATAAATCACAGTATCAAATCATATAAAACTTAGCAGCATAATCAACTTAAACTTACTAAGATTCCTTCATCACACACACACATATAGGTGTAGAGATAGAGACACATAAAGAGATATAGAGAAAAGAGATAGATATGTACAAAGCTACCTATTAAATATCCCCCTCGAATTCAGTTGAATACTCGCATCGAATGCTTTGCATCGCTCAACGGGTATACAGTCGAGCCTCTGAGTTGATCGCGAACTTGAGGGTTCACGGACTCGGAGAGGCATCCCACTGAGAGGGAGGTGCTGGTTGCAGCCCGCTGCTGTTGGGATCACCCTGCAAGGGCTCGACCTTAAGGAGAAGGAGCTGTGGCATTGAGAAGCTGGTAAACAGCTGGACACCTGCAGGGCTCAGCCTTGAGGAGAAGGAGCTGTGGTAAACAACTAAGAGGAAGCAAAGGAGTGCGTGGACACCTGCAGGCAGCGAATCCTGACTGTGGAGAAGTGCATGGACTGTGTGTGGTAACCAACCAGGACGTATTTTGTGGCGCGTGAAAGAGCTGTAACTGCATAAAAAGTAGACACTTGTAGCAATAAAGGTCTTTGGCCTGAAACCCTGCCAGAGTCCGTGCCCTGTTACTCCACAAATGGCGCCCGAACAGGGACACGAATCGTGGGAAGAGAATGACCAGTGGAGTAGCCCACCTGAAAGGAGAAAATAGCAGTGGACCAGAGAGCTGCAGGGGAAAAATAGCAGCAGACCAGAGAGCTGCAGTCCGGATGAATAATCACCAAAGAGGTGAGCAGCTGGGGACGTTAAGTAATGGGGTTGCAAATATCTTCAGAAGAAAAAGCAATCCTTTGTATTATAGTAAAAATTTTGAAGAAAAGGGGGATTACTTATGATGAACAAACTTTGCTATTATTGTTAGCATTTTTGAAGAGCCAGGGGCTAGCAGCAGACTCTGCAACCGTTTTTGAGCTAGATACTTGGGACAAAGCAGGAAAATTGGTGTTTGAGGCAGCCCCTAAAGGGGATCATACGGCTGCGAAAGTGTTAACAACCTGGCGATTAGTCAGAGACTCTATAAAGGCGATAAAATCAGAGCGGACGGCAGCGGCAGCAGCTGCCGCTGCCACAGCCCCGGGAGAGAAGGGAGGCCAAGCTGGGGATGATGAGAACGAGCGACCCCCGCCCGCGCCCCCCCACCCACACCCCCGTCCCACCGCTAACACAACCAATGGAGGTGGCGAGTCCTCCTTGGTCCCCGCCTCCTGACCTAGAACATGAGCGCTGGTCGTCCGTGCTGCAACAGGAGGGGGCTGCCTGGGACGATCCTTCCCCCAAGTCAAGATACGACCCTGCCCAACATTGGCAAAGCATGAGACAAGAGGCCTTGGCAGAGGGGGAGGGGATGGAGCGAAGTGGGTACCGGCCAGGTCGGTACGGCTGGCAGTAAGTCCAGAAGATCCTGTCACACGTCCCACGGACGCAGTCAACTCCGACATACCGCCAGCTGACGCTTTCGCTCTTTTGTATGGGGAATGATGGCTCATTGACCGTTTCAACAGCACTCCCTGGACGGTCAAGAGCAGGAACTTCAATATGCCATATTTGTAAAATGGTGTTGTGGGTTTGTTCTATGTCGTTGTAATTATTGTCACAAATGTATCATTTCTTTTGCAGGGAATCAAAGAGTATATTTCAATAATACGCTCTCCCCACGGTGTATACGGTGTAACAGAGTTGGGGGGATAGAGAATTTTGGGTAACTTGCAATCTGCCAGAAGTTTTTTGGGCGCTCAAAATAGGGCAACGAAAACCTACCTTAAAAATGACTTTTTGCAACAACCAAGCAGACCCAAAAGAATGGAATTGTCATATGCCAATAGATACGGGAGCGGATGTAACCATTAAACCATATGTAGCTCCGATCCCAATCAATTGGCTAGGGAGAGACGTTTTGGGACAAATGAGTTGTGTTCTAAGTAGCACTGCTGAACATTTTGTGGAGCAGCCATTGAGGAGCGACCGACACTCAAATTGACATGGAAAACTGATACACCGGTTTGGGTGGATCAATGGCCGCTATCTCAAGAAAAGGTCGCTAAGCTACAGGAATTGGTAAAAGAGCAATTAGAAAAGAAACATATTAAACCCACTACAAGTCCATGGAATACACTTGTATTTGTAATTCCTTAAAAAAAAAAAAAAAAAAAATTCACAGAATGTGATGTTGAGAACCAAAATCAGAACATTGAATTGCGGGAGAAGGATGGACTTCACAACTCTATGAGAGTTATATTCCGAAGCCGTTTATTGTCTTGTCTGACTCCAATATATATCATAATTTTCGCTTAGTCACTGCGCACACACTCATGATTGGTTACAACTTGTTACACACACTATTGCAATTGGCTATATACAAAATATCACGCGCTGTCCACGCGCCCCTCACACAGTCAGGATTGTTGCTTGCAGGTGTTCCTGTTTTCCTCGCTTCTTCTTAGTTGTTTATCACAGCTCCTTCTCCTCAAGGCCGAGCCGTGCAGATATCCAGCTGTTTACCAGCTTCTCAGTGCCACAGCTCCTTCTCCTTAAGGTCGAGCCCTTGCAAATCAACGCCACAGCTCCTTCTCCTTAAGGTCGAGCCCTTGCAGGGTGATCCCAACATCTCCCCCTTTTTGTTTATCTAAAAACAAAACCTGATGGATCATTTGCAACCTAAGGACTGTGAGGAAGATGGACCATCTGTACATTCTTGTATCGTCCTGTGCCGTGAACTCAGCCCAGCAGTCGGTAGGTGTCAGCTTTACGTGGGCGTCCCCACGGAGGCAACGGTGGCCTTGCCGTACACCGATCCCCCTGCTCTTCAGGAAATCCCGGTATTTATACATTTACCAAGGAACAAGTTTCGACACACATGGCCAGTGAGTGTCGGAACACGCCTCGGTTGCCACCTCTCAACACAGGGAGCCTATGGCGCATGTGCCCGCTGGCCAGACGTGCTGCACGCGCCACAGCCACCCCGTCTATTGGTTCGTAGGCTTTGTTCACATGGCATCTTACTATAATCTAGCAGTCACATATCAACTATGCTTAAATTAATAGCAGAATATTACAAGGCAAACAATTCTAGTTGTACTACTCCTAGCGATAGAAGCTATAAAGCTATGAAAACCAATATTATATCTTACCAAAGGATTTGTAGTTATAGAGCACTTTGCCTTAAAGCTATGAAAACCAATATTATATCTTACCAAAGGATTTGTAGTTATAGAGCACTTTGCCTTAAAAGCCTTCCATGTTTGTCTAATGATAATTCTCAAATTAGGAACTAGGACGCCCATAGCACAGTCCCCTGACTCGTTCCCGGGCAGCTGTTTCCCAGCCCATTGATCTCCACACAACCATCATGACCCTTCTGGCAGATTGAAAAGGGATTGCCCGGGGAGGAAAGAGACAGACAGAAGGTGTCTTGTCCTGTTTGATTTGCTAATGTTACCCACACATTTTCTTTTGGCTGAGGTGGCATCCAGGTTGCGATGACACCTAACAGTATCAAGATGTGTCTGACGATGACGATGGTGACTGTTCCACCCATGGTTTTACCCATTTTGCGGGCACCCAACGAGTTCCAGAATCTGAAATGACACAAGCATAACCTCGTCCCCAGGTTAGCAGTTGAAAAGGTCCTTCCCACATATTCTTTTCCAAATTTTTAACTTTTACTTGCACATTTTGTGTTAACTCAAACAGACTTCCTGTCATTCCTTTTACATGTTTTATTATGGGAGGCACTGTTTCTCCTTCTGCTAGACGCAAATAATTTAACACATATAAGGCTTTATTCAAACGTTCTTGGGGTGGTGTGGTAGCCTCTCCCCCTTTTTGTTTTTGCAATAAACACTTCAGGGAATGATTCATTCGTTCAACAATAGCTTGTCCAGTTGGGGAATGCGGTATTCCAGTAACATGCGTCACTCCCCATTGAGCAAAAAATCTTTGGGTTGACTGGGCTACATAACAAGGACCATTATCGGTTTTAATTTGTAGGGGTATACCATGGGCTGCGAATGCAGCTCGCAAATGCTTTTGTACATGCCTACTAGTTTCTCCTGTTTGTGCAGTGGCCCAAACTACTGCAGAATAGCAATCAATTGAAACATGAACATATTTAAATCTTCCAAAGTCAGCGACATGTGTCACATCCATCTGCCATAGTTGTAGCGAATGCAGTCCCCGGGGATTTACTGTAATCGCGATTCCTGGGACTATTTGTTGACAATCAGCACAAGTCTGTATAATAGCTCTAGCGTCACCTGCACTTAGATTAAATTGTCTCGCTAAAACTTTGGCAGATTGATGGAAAAAGGCATGAGAGGCTTGTGCTTGACCTAAACGATCTGGGACAGGTCCAGCCCATACTGCGGCAGTCAGCCGATCAGCTCTTGCATTTCCTTCCACCAATTCCCCTGGAAGGTTGGTATGGCTGCATATATGCATAACGTAATAAGGATGTTGTCTTTTCTGCAATAAAAACCAAAGTGTTCTAAATTGTTGATATAGGTGTTCCTGCTGTACTTGTCTGAGGATGGAACCTTCCAATCTTTGGAGCACTCCAACTACATATAAAGAATCAGTAATTATATTCAGAGGTTCTTCAGACCATAATTTAAAGGCTTCAATTACTGCCTGTAGTTCTACCTTTTGAACTGATCCTGGCACGACAAGTACCCATTCTTTCCATTCTCCGTGCTCTCGCCATACTATTGCTGCCTTGCCTGTTTTCCCACCACCATCTGTAAATACTGTAGTACCTTGAACTGGATATTGACTACACTTTGATTTTTCTTCTACTTCACGGTTTTTAAAAAAGGTGAACATTTTGTGCGATGGATAATGAATCTGAATGTCACCTTCAAATCCTGCTAATGCAGTTTGGAAGGGAACAGAGTGCTGCAAAGCCCAAGTCAAATATTCTTGTTGTAATGGTATTAAAATCGTTTTCGGGTCTTTTGCCGATATATCAATAATTCTGTTGCGCCCTTTCATAATCAAATTTGCAAAACACTCTACTTTCGTGGTGATGGTTTTTCTGTGCTTCTGAGGCAAAAAGACCCACTCTAAAATTCTCAATGGGTCTGCTTTTGATTCTAGCTTTGTTATCCACTGTATTATAAGTGCATAGGGATGTCGCTCGTGATTGATTACTGCCAAAGTGATCCCTATCGAGGGGTCTATCCTAGAACTAAATGCTTGAGTTATCTTTTCAGAAATGTTTGCTACTGCTTCCCGGGCTTCCTTGGTCAATTGTCGAGGAGAGTTTAACCTACTATCCCCTCGCAAGAGCTGAACCAAAGGCTCCATATCTTGGTTTGTGATCCCACAAATAGGCCGAATCCAGTTAACGTCTCCTACCAATTTTTGTACATCATTTAATGTTTTAATCTGAATTCTTAATTCAACCTTTTGGGGGGTCACCGACGTTTCAGTGATCATCCACCCCAAGTACCTCCAAGGCGCTTCAGTTTGTATCTTTTCCGGTACCACTTGCAGCCCACTTTGCCTCAAAAGCTCAACGAGCTCCCCGATTATTTCTTCCGGATTTAATTGATTGCCAGCCAACAATATGTCATCCATATAATGATAGATGAAATATTGAGGCCACCTTTTTCTGATTGGCTGTAAAGCCCAATTGACATAAATTTGACACATCGTGGGTGAATTTTTCATGCCTTGTGGCAATACTGTCCAATGATATCTTTGCATGGGTTGCGCCTTGTTTGTACTTGGGACTGAGAATGCAAAATGTTTGGCATCGTCTTTATGCAGAGGGATTGTAAAAAAGCAATCTTTGAGATCTATAATCAAAAGCTTCCAGTACTTCGGTATCATACAGGGAGATGGTAGCCCTGGTTGCAAGGCTCCCATGTCCACTATAACCTTATTGACTTCTCGCAAGTCATGTAATAATCTCCATTTTCCACTTTTCTTTGGAATCACGAAAACAGGTGTGTTCCACGGACTAGTGGTTGGCACAATATGGCCTTTTTCTAGCTGTTCTTTTACCAAATCTTCCAGGTGGGCGACCTTTTCTGCGGTCAGTGGCCATTGATTTACCCACACTGGATCATCGGTTTTCCATTCCAGTTTGAGCACAGGTCGCGTTTCAATGGCCACTACCGAAAACCCTGTGGATCGCTAGAGAGTGATACATTCATTTGACTCAGTACATCCCACCCGAGCAAACTTAATGATAATGCGGCTACATAGGGTCGTACTGAACACACTAGCCCGTCTGGATTTTCACAGGTTAAGGTTGTTACGCTCTGTTGTGTTGCAGAAAACCCACCGACCCCTACAAGTCCGTGAGCTGGAGACTGAGACAGCCAGCCTGGTGGCCACTCTCGCTGACTGATTATGGTCACATCAGCTCCTGTATCCACTAACATATCAATGGTCCATTGTCGCGGTCGCACGGTGGGGTCAGGATGCCTAAACTTCATTTTCAAAGTCGGTTTTCTTCTGCTGATATCTAATGCTAGAAAGATTTCTGGTCTTCCTGTTGAGCCAAACCCCCCATTCCCCCTCACTGATTGTGCTGCCTGAGGTATAGAAGCAGTAAAAGGCACCAATTGTGCAATACGTGTGCCTGCAGGAACTGCAACAGGAGGAGATGGAGTCCACAACATTACTTTGATGGTTCCTGTATAATCAGCGTCAATGACTCCAGGGAGAACAAAAAGTCCCTGCTTTGTTGCTGAAGATCGTCCTAATAACAAAGCACTCAATCCATATCCTAATGGTCCATTCGCATTAGTTGGGACATCATAAACTGATGTGTCCCATAAGGTAACTTCTACTGTTGTTTCCACGTCCACTCCGGCGCTCCCTCTGGTTCGGGCGCTAAGGCTTGTCAAGCAGCCTGGTGGTGCTTCCCCATTTGTGTCATCGCGCGGGGTGCCTTCGCGCTCGGTCGCCCGTTTCCCAATTTCATACCATCCCGATGATACTTTGAACAGCATTCTGAGGCTTGATGACCAAATTTTTGACATCGACTACATGGTGCTGCTGCTGGGCCTATTCCTTGCTGAAAGGGTCCTTGTTGGAAGGATTTATGACCTGTCTCAATCTGCCTAGGTCCTTTCCTTGTGGCCTTGCACTGAGCCCTAAAATGGCCTCTTTTCCCACAATTAAAACATTTTTTCTCCCCTTTTTCATTTATAAATGACTTAATTGCTGCTGCAAAGGCACTTGCAAGTGTTTCTGCCTGATGTGTGGCAGAGCCTACTCTGTTGCAGGCTTCTACCATTTGTACTAATGTTGCTTCTTTTGGCAAAGTTAACAAAATTCTTTTACAATCTACATTGGCATTTTCTACCGCTAAATTCAACAACACTGCTAGTTTTGCGTCTTCATTGGTATACACTTTATTCAAAGCATCTCTCAGACGATCAACAAAAGACATATATGGTTCATCTCTCCCTTGTCTAATTTGAGTGTAAGATGGTTGCCTCTTTCCCTCCTCAGGGACTGTTCGCAATGCATTCAATGCTAGTCGCCCAACTAATTGCAAGGCCTCTAAAGGCAGCCGAGCTTGCAATCTAACATCCACAAATGGTCCCTGGCCTGTCATTTGTTCCATAGTAATGTTCTGAAGTGGATCGCCGTCTTGACGCTCCAGGTTTTTCAGGGCTTCTTGCATACAGAGTTTATACCATCTGTCTGCCCACAGTAACCTTTGGGTTGGTGTCAGTAACATATCTATCATCTGCCGACAATCCCATGGTGTAAGAATCATTCCCGTGAATATGTTATCTAATAAAGCTTGCGTGAAAGGTGATTGCAAGCCATAATTTTGCACTGCCTTCCGCACTTCCTTAATCAAGTCCCAATGAAATGGGTCCCAGCGATTGGGCCCGTGAGGCTGTACACTAACGGGGAATGCCATCAGTAACTCTGTTTCCTCGTCTTTCATCGCTCCTAAAAAAACGTCTTTCCACCGCTCCCTAGGGTCGCCTTTCATTCTAGGCTCTTGCCTCCCTATAGTCTCTACAACAGGCTCTTCTCCTTCGTCACTGCTATCAGGCAACGGGGGCCGTAAAGGTGGCAGGGGCTCGGCTGAGGGCTTCAAAACTACGGCTTTCGATCGGTTAAGTCTGGGTGGTTTCGGGGGTGGTGAAGCCCGCCCCATCAATCTTTCACACGAGCACACAGGGGAGCATTGAGTACGTTGTTCTGGGCAACTTTGTCCCGTCTTGCTCTCACATATATCATTGTAGACCTGTTTCTCTGACTTATCTGATGCAGCCAATTCACCCTCGGGAGGTGCAGTCGGAGTCGCTGAAGGTCCTGGACCCTCTGACTCGGTTAAGAAGGGATTGGTTGAAGGCGGTTTAACAGCCTCCTCCATACCAGCTGCAGCTTTTCTCTCTGCTTTCAAGGTTTTTAAAGTGATTAATATCAATTCCCATGCCGTCACTAACTCTGCAGCGGTTTTATCTCCATTCTCAATATGCTCCTGTAACGTTTTTCCTATCTCCTCCCACGTCTCTGCCTTAAACGCCACAGACGGATCGGGGGGGTACCCTTTCTTTCGGCACCAAATTAGGAGCCTTTTAAGCGTATATTCATCATATTTCAGTCCTCTCTTAGAGAGCATATGCAGCAGGAGTCTGACTATCGCCCCTTCTTCACGCGATGTGTTCTGCCCCATGCCGCCCCGGTTGCTCACCTCACCTCGCTGGGTGCTTCTCCGTTGCAACGTATTCCTTTTTCTTTTTCCTTGCGTCAGTCCCGCTGACTGCAATTCTTCCAACCGGGCTTCTCCTGCGGCGTCCTCTGCGCTCGACCGGTGTTCAACGATGAGATCCCAGAGATCGTATCACGTCGGGGTCACCAGTTGCGGGAGAAGGATGGACTTCACAACTCTATGAGAGTTATATTCCGAAGCCGTTTATTGTCTTGTCTGACTCCAATATATATCATAATTTTCGCTTAGTCACTGCGCACACACTCATGATTGGTTACAACTTGTTACACACACTATTGCAATTGGCTATATACAAAATATCACGCGCTGTCCACGCGCCCCTCACACAGTCAGGATTGTTGCTTGCAGGTGTTCCTGTTTTCCTCGCTTCTTCTTAGTTGTTTATCACAGCTCCTTCTCCTCAAGGCCGAGCCGTGCAGATATCCAGCTGTTTACCAGCTTCTCAGTGCCACAGCTCCTTCTCCTTAAGGTCGAGCCCTTGCAAATCAACGCCACAGCTCCTTCTCCTTAAGGTCGAGCCCTTGCAGGGTGGTCCCAACATTGAATGATGTTCAAAAATTAGTGGGAGGTTTGAATTGGATTCATAATATTTGTGGAATAACAAATGTAGAAATGACACCATTGTTGAATCTGTTATCAAGACTTTGGAAGATTCCAATATGTTCATGTTTCAATTGATTGCTATTCTGCAGTAGTTTGGGCCACTGCACAAACAGGAGAAACTAGCAGGCATGTACAAAAGCATTTGCGAGCTGCATTCGCAGCCCATGGTATACCCCTACAAATTAAAACCGATAATGGTCCTTGTTATGTAGCCCAGTCAACCCAACAATTTTTTGCTCAATGGGGAGTGACGCATGTTACTGGAATACCGCGTTCCCCAACTGGACAAGCTATTGTTGAACGAATGAATCATTCCCTGAAGTGTGTATTGCAAAAACAAAAAGGGGGAGAGGCTATCACACCACCCCAAGAACGTTTGAATAAAGCCTTATATGTGTTAAATTATTTGCATCTAGCAGAAGGAGAAACAGTACCTCCCATAATAAAACATGTAAAAGGAATGACAGGAAGTCTGTTTGAGTTAACACAAAATGTGCAAGTAAAAGTTAAAAATTTGGAAAAGAATATGTGGGAAGGACCTTTTCAACCGCTAACCTGGGGACGAGGTTATGCTTGTGTCATTACAGATTCTGGAACTTGTTGGGTACCCGCAAAATGGGTAAAACCATGGGCGAAACAGTCACCATCATCATTGTCGGACACATCTTGACACTATCAGGTGTCATTGCAATCTGGATGCCACCTCAGCCAAAAGAGAATGTATGGGTAAATCACACTGAAATTCGCAGTATTGTGAGAGGAACATGGAAAGCTTTTAGGGCAAACCGCTCTATAACTACAAATCCTTTAGTAAGATATAATATTGGTTTTCATAGCTTTGTGCAGGCGCTTTTTCCATCGCTAGGAGTAGTACAGCTAGAATTGTTTGCCTTGTAACATTCTGCTATTGGCTTAAGCATAGTTGATATGTGACTGCTGGATTATGGTAAGATGCCGTGTGAACAAAGCCCACGAACCAATAGACGGGGTGGCTGTGGCGCATGCAGCACGTCTGGCCAGCGGGCGCATACGCCATAGGCTCCCTGTGTTAAAAGGTGGCAACCGAGGCGTGTTCCGACACTCGCTGGCCATGTGTGTTGAAACTCGTTCCTCTAAAAATGTGTAAATACCGGGATTTCCCGAAGGGCAGCGGGCTGGTGTACGGCAAGGCCACCGTTGCCTCCGTGGGGACGCCCACGTAAAGCTGGCACCTACCGACTGCTGGGCTGAGTTCGCGGCACAGGACGATACAAGAATGTACAGATGGTCCGTCTTCCTCACAGTCCTTGGGTTGGGAATGATCCATCAGGTTTTGTTTATAGATAAACAAAAAGGGGGAGATGTTGGGATCACCCTGCACAGCTCGACCTTAAGGAGAAGGAGCTGTGGCATTGAGAAGCTGGTAAACAGCTGGACACCTGCAGGGCTCAGCCTTGAGGAGAAGGAGCTGTGGTAAACAACTAAGAGGAAGCAAAGGAGTGCGTGGACACCTGCAGGCAGCGAATCCTGACTGTGGAGAAGTGCGTGGACTGTGTGTGGTAACCAACCAGGACATATTTTGTGGCGCGTGAAAGAGCTGTAACTGCATAAAAAGAGGACACTTGTAGCAATAAAGGTCTTTGGCCTGAATCCCTGCCAGAGTCCGTGCCCTATTACTCCACATGCTGCAGTCCAGGAGAGCTCAAAGGGTCTCACCTGGGACCACTATTTATAGGACTGGGAGATGATTGACTTTAGGCATCAGTGAGTTTCCACAATCCTGGCAGGTGGTTTCTCAAGTTTTAACGGTACCACTGCCAGGATTGTCTGGAGATAATTGATTAGTTCTGTTCTTGTTCTGTACCTTGTTTAGGTGATCGCATTCCTGATACACTCAGTGCCATTCTTCTCCTTCGCTTCACAAGAGTGCTTGGTACAGTTGAGGGGCTCTCAACCGCCAAACCCTTTGTTCAGAGGCCAAGGCTTGTCAGGCAACTTAGAGCGGCCCAGGTACAAGGGGGGGGGGGTGCACCACCACAGATGGGTATGATGGTGGGGGGGTGTATCAAGTGGCCAGTGGTTCTCAGAGCAGTGTGTTATGCATCACCATGTGCAAGTCAAGCAGCTTTCTCATGTGTCTCTGGCCCAGAGGGCAGTTCTTGGAGTTTCCATGTGTTGCAGGATTGCAGGAGAAGTCAGAGATCACTCAGATCTGATCTGGTAGTTAGTTTATTGAGTTCTAATCAGTAAATTAGGTATTTAAAATATTTAATAAGTACAGATGGATTGGTGGCCAATACTTTATTTACTACGCTTAAAGTTAGTATGGGATACGAAGATTATCGCATAAGCTTACTTTAGGTATCTTGAATGTTACATGCATGCAAAAAATGTTATTTACCAACCCACCTATGTCTGGTGTCAGGTAAGGGATCTCTCAGCCTCAAGGGGTAACCTTGAGAGGCGTCCCTACTCAAGGGGAGGTCACCACGCAGCCAGCTGCTATGGAGGGAGAGCTCAACAGACCCTGATGACTGCAGATATTTATAGCATAAAGCGTTTGATTCGTAGTCAGATTTTCTGCTGTGTTCATGTAGTTTTGGCTGCTTATCAGCGCAGACTCCAGCCAAACTGTGGTTTTGGTGCTGGGTTCTCACTGGTAGCCTCACACAATAGGATTAACTTCGGTTTGGTCTACTTGCTGAGCATCTGCCTGGACCAAAGTTCAGTTAGTTCAAACAGGAGGAGTGCATCCATGGTGTCCTTGTGAGCTTTCTGTTTAATCTGGGTGCCCATTGCCATGGTATCCAGGCACATTCCTCCGGTTCTGCCCTGGCAGAGATATCTGTGGTGGCTGCTCTATGCATGGGTTTTTGCTGAATGCATTGCCCTACTCCTTGGGGAAAGGAGATTGGTCTTGTCCAGGTGACCTTGAAGGCATCCACCTGTCCTGCTTGGATCTGTGTTTGCCACAGCCCCCTCTGTAACACTGACTTGGGAGAATACCCTGAAAGCAGAGTGAGCCCCAAACTTTCCTCTCAACCCAGACCAATGGACAGGGCAGGGGTTTGGCTATTCTCCAGCACCCACCAATGCTATCTAGCAGCCCTATGGGGCTCTGGAGGGGCTAATTGCTCATCAGGGTTAGGATGCTCGGGATGTGAAGGTGTCTGGAGGCCCTGCACAGCTGGCTAGCTGTGGGAGCACATCTGGAGCATTGGGTCTCTCATTCCCAAAGCCCTGTTCTGTTGCCCATAGTGCTGGGCAGAAAGGATTCAGCCTGTCACATGGTGCCCAGAGCTACTGCAAGGCACCAAGATAAAGCTGTTTGCAGTTTTCTTGGTTGTCTCTGGCTGGACCATCACAAAGCAAATACATCTGAGCCTGGTCAGTGATGGCAGTGGGTTAAGGTGAAAGCGAGACTTGGCAAACATCACCCTCCAATTTGTTGGAAGAGAGTGAGCAAAGAGGGAAAAGTTACAGCACCATGTGATTAGGGAGCAAATGAAGAGAGCAGCAGCATCTCTGTGTGAGAAAGGGCCGGAAAAATTAATGCTTAAGAAAATACAGCCCCAAATTAATTTCCCCCTTTGCTTCAGTGTTCAATAATGTACAGCCCGAGGGAGGGTGGGGAGCTGAAGGGAGAAATTGCTGCTGCTGGAGGGGAACAAAAACTCAGAGCATTCAATGTGCCGGGCTTGGGGAGAGGGGCTGAGCTGCTGCATGCTGTGACAGTGGCAGGGTTCCTCTTCATCAAGCCACCATCTTTAAAACATTGCTCAGGCTGGAGCAGTATTGAATGACTGGTGTTTGTGAAGGGGGAAAAGTGATCTGGGCACATACAAGCCTCTGTGTCTGGTCTCAAATTCTAGATAAGATTGAAGAAAAATAAGAATATTCAAAGTCAAATGGGAAGAGCAGCCAGCGAGGGGGTGGATGGGGACAGGGTGCAAGCTCTGGGCTGCAGGCACCGATGCTTTTGCTTCCTTGAGGTGTGTTGTCTGGTGCCCGTGTCCCTAGGTCATGCTGATGCCAGCACTGACGCTGCTCTCTGAGCTGCCATCCCAGCTGCAAGGAATCTTCCCCATCCAATGTAGACATCGGCACATGTCTGTGGCAGTGATTAGAGGGGGGGATCTGAGCTGGGTGGCTATCCTGCAGGTCCTGGGGTGCCTGCAGGTATAGCAGCATTTCCTCTCGGTACAAGGGGAGGGAGAATAGGACTGGGGATGTGCCATGATGCCTGTGACCAGAGCTGCAATTGCTGACCATCCTGCATGTCAGGATCCATGACCTGCCTGCCAGGTCGGGAAAGGGTCCCTGGCTGGGGTGCAATGCCACACTTGCCATGCCAGCTGCTGTTGCTGCACCCCAGCTTGGTGCTGCTGGGGGAGGCTACTGGGTAGCAGACCCCAAATGGGGTCTGCAGAGCTGTGCACCGTGGAGTGTGCTAGGTGTGTGCACGTGTGTGGACACATGTTGCATCTGCCTGGGGTTGCATGCAGGTGTGTGTTGCGAGCCTGTGCATCCCGGGGGAGTGTTTGCCAGGCGACAGCCCCAGGCCAGACCTTCCAGCTTAGAAATGGACGTTTCTGCCCATGCACATCCCACATGAATGTGGTACTGGGCATTCACACATTGCATGCCATGCACATGCGTGTCCTTCATGCCATGTGTGTTCTGTGCCTTGCACAGCCCCTGCCAGGTCCTGCTCAAGCTTTTGGGGATGGAGGGATCCAACTGGCCATGGTGAGGGGTTTTTGCTACATTAGCATCCCCTGTTCTCCTTCTAGGAGACCCTCTAAGCTGTGGGAGCAGATGTGGCTGGGATTACTTATGTGTGTGCTAAGGGAGCATCTCCTGTGTGGGAATCTCTGGATTTGTAACCAAAAAGTGGCAGGGGGGCTTTCCTCCCCCAAGGAGTGTGGGTGCAAGTATGGGGTCACCCCACCATGCCATGAAGTGGGTCACATGCAAAATTGGCTTCATCCAGGGTTCCCCACCTGTAGAATGTGATGCTCCCGTGGAGGGACATGCATGGGTACAGACTGCATTTGGAGCAGGTGGTGAAGAAGGTGGCAGGGGGCGATTCCTGGAGGGCGTAGGGGTGGGCACACGCATCTGCTGAGCATGCCTCCCTGCGCGTTATGTTTGCATGTACAGGCAGAGCTTTCGGAGAGGGTGAATGAATGAGGCAATTCACTATTTCAGCGCTGGCTCTGGCAAGGCTTTTCCTTTAGAGGCAGGCGTGCATCGGTGCATGGGCTCCTGCCTGCGTATGCAGGTGGGTGTCGAGGGGGCTTTGGGAGATGTTTGCCACATCAGGGAATTCACTCCGGGGGCTCGCGCATACCCACGCTGCACTCACTGCATTGTCTGCTTAGCGCAGTGTTGTGTAACTTCCGATGCCCCCACCGGATCTCCTTTCCCGGTAGAGGGGGATGTTCTGGCCACTCTCCCTGCCTGCTGTCAGGGTGACATCCCCCTGGCCAAACAGGACAAGGAGGGCAGCCCTAATTTCCCCCTCTGCCCAGGGATGCCAGCACCTTTCCTCCCTGCCACAGGGAGGGCTGGCCCTGAGCTCCAGGCCTGCTCTGGCAGATGGAGGGACTGGCTGTGGGGAAAAAAAGCCCTTGGCAGCCAAAAACCAGAGGGACCATTTTCCTCGGTCTCCCAAACTTATGTCCCTCAAACAAGGTATTTGCTCTGGGAGTGGTAAGGGAGGGTATGGTCTCCCCACGTGGGGGACCTGCAAGGGACATCCATATGCCAGTGCAGTTCCCTGGATGCCAGGACCTGCGAGACCCAGGCTGAGATCCACCAACTCATCTCATGCAGTGCCAGGTGATGGGGAGAGGAGGAGATGAGGCTGGTGGGGCCTGTTGTGCCCAGCCTGTTGGAGGTACCCAGGGGAGATGGGGTGACTTTGCTGCTCTGGAAAGCAGAGGAACGGCCAGGGCAAGGGGGAATCCGCCTGACATTTTTGTCTCTTCTGCAGCTGTGTTGCCATGCCGGTACAGCCATTACCATGCCACACCGAGGGTGTCAGAAGAGTGTGTCAGGTTTCTTTGAGGATGAGGAGATGGGAGATGAAGCCAGGGTGATGTTATGGCCTCTGAATCCCACCTCGCTGCCAGCCCAAGGACCTGATGGGCATGGTGCGCTGCCCAGGCCAGCTCGCAGGGGACCAGGCGGTGATGGAGGTGTCGTTACCTGTGGGAGCTGGTGTGATGAGTAGTGGTCCTCAGGGCTGGGTCCTGGTGGGTTGCTGGCCTTGTGGTGCTCCCCTGGTATTGCTCAGTGCTCCCTCAGCATTGCTTGTTACTCAGAGTGCTGGAGGGATGACCTGATAGCAGCCTGGTATGTCTGCGGTGGTGTTTTAGCAGATGGATTTATAAAGTCATCAAATAAAGAAGCCAGGATTATTTTACAAGCGTGTTGAACACGCACAGGCATGAAATCACAATGGTGGGTGCTGGGTTATATCCCCTTCCTTAATTTCCTTTCCTGCACCATCCTGGACTGTGGTCCTGCTCTCATAGCCTACAGATATTTGACTTATGGGGCTCATACTGACGTGCGGAAACAAACTTCACAACTCAAGAGTTATAAAGCAGGTATGTTTATTACAGCACTGGACGCATGGGGGATATCTCCTCCTAACATGCGTGCGCTGAAACAAAAGTTCATCCTTTATATACCTTAGAGACATGAATATTCACACATTTTCCAAGAAATCACCGCCTCCTTGCTTATCTACTACATTTACATAATGCTGGCGTTGCAAAACTACACTACGCATGCGCGGGGGTCTCGGGTGGTCGTCGGCGGTCATTTGGGGAGCTAGTCCCCCACTCCTTTTTCCCTTTTATGGTCACGGGTCTCTTGAGGATAATTTCTTCTCCTTGGATGTTTGCCCCTTCTGTTGTCTAGCCAAGCGGTTCCTTCTTATCATCCTTGTTAGAGCATTCCTGCCAGTCTGTCTCTATGCTCAAGGTTAAGATATCTTCTCTGTTCTATTTAATCTCCCAGTCCTTGCTCTTAACTCTTCTTTGTTTTAACTTTCATGAGGCCTGCTTTCCTCGTGATTAACCGTTTACACATAGTTACAATGTTAGCATTGAGGAAATACAGCCTAAGGACTATGAGAGTAGGCCATTAAACATAATCACACAGTTATTAGGCTAAAGAATTCTATACTAAAGTCAAACTAATCATGTAATCAATAAACTTCCATATATTAAGGAAATTGCAAAACTTAGAATTGATTAGTGACACATGCTAAAACCTTATAATTGTTTTAGATCCTTGTTTCAATACCCAGCCTCAACCCCACTCCTTGACTGTAACACACACGTTTCAATTCTTCACCGTCAAAGTGAGCCAGAGACCCTTGAAGTCTCCAGAGACTCCTGGCTGCAAGTTTTGGGAGCTTTCTGAGTTAGAAATGATGCTTTCCTTGCAAACATCTTCCTGGACTGGAAGGTCTGGAGGGCATGCAGGTTCCTTGGCTCCACTCCCCATGTGCAGAGCAGGCTGCAGGCTCTCACGTCTTCATGTGCCAGCTGGGTTGGGATGTTTGTGCCCCAGTTACACTGCAAAACTCTTTGCAGAGTGGGGAGAAGAGTTGCAACCTGCAGGTCAACGAGGCAGGGTGGCCCAGCTGAAGTATTGGTAGGAGTCATGGCTCCATGTGCTTGACTTGCTCTTCTCCATCCTGCCATCAGTCCCTAAAGCATGAAGTGACCCAGGGAGTTAGGTTTGGCACCTGTTGGCTGTGGGAGCAGCTCATGTGGTGAGGTTCCCTTCCTTCCTGGTAGAAGGGATTGGCCCCAGAGGATGCGGAGCTGCTGGGTCTCAGCATCTCCTCCTGCCTTTGATTTTTGTTGTGCACTGGGTGCTTACATGAGAGCATTGCTGTGCTGGGCTGGAGCTCAGGAGAGATGCTGCACAGTGGGGTCATTTTTCCACCTTCCTCTCCCTGCCTTTAAAAATTCACCTCATGGGCATCGAGGTGAATTCTTGCAAGGACAGCGCCTGTCTGTCCCCCAGCAGCTGGCCCCGCTACTGGCCTGGAGCAGCATTGTGCAGCCCATCCATGGGCACGGGGCTGGCCAGACAAGCAGAAATAGCTCCTGCATATACCCAGCTGTGTGCTACCTGTGTGTTGTGGCAGGGCAGGGATGGGGCTGTGCATGCCCAGGGGCCTGCCCTGTGCAGGCAACTGCTGGGTATTTTTCCATGCATGGGAGATGCTGACTGTCCTAAGGGCAGGTCTCTGAGCCAGCGTCTGGCTGTGGGGTTGGGGCCAGGGCAGAACACCCCCTTGGCTGGAAGTATTTTTTACCCAAAAGTGAGCTGGCAGCTCCCAGTCCCCCAGCTCTTGTGCTGTTTCTCCCCAGCCTGGTACCTGGTGCCCCTCCACCAGAGAGGGAGAGTGCTGCCAGAGCATCCCACCGAGCCTCCACCTTCCCTCCACCCATCTCCTTTCAGCCCTCGCACTCCAACCTAAATAATTCCTCCTCTGCCTGGTGGTGTGCAGACCCTCCTGTCCTTCCCTGAGCAAGACAGATATAGTTGCGTGCAGCTCCTTGCAGATCAATCACTCCAGCCCCCGGATCATTTTGCTGGGTCACGGGGTGCCTCACACTGAACAGGAGGTACCTCTCCCTTTACTACCCCCATCGTTGCTGCCAGAGCCCCTAACTCAACTGCCCAGAGAGTGAGCAGCCCTGTTGATGCTGTGTGGGTTGGCAGATGACCCAGACAGGGCTCTGTGTCTCTGGCTGCAGGCTGGGTGCCTCTGTCCATGCCAAGCGCGGTGCTGTCTTTCTGGGGTGGCTTCAATCCCAATCCCTGCTTTCCAGGTAGCCTGGCTGCCTTCCTCCTTCCCTGGCCAGCCAGGGTATGCCTTGGTTCTGTGTGGCTCATATTAGTCCTGCACTGATGCCTAGTTACTGGCGTCCTCATCTCGGGCCTTGGCATGGGGGTCTTGGGGGGGCAGAGGGGACCACGTGTGCTGGCTTTCAGGTCCAGGGGTGCATCCCAGATGGAGAAGGGATGCACATGTGTGGCACCATACAGCCACCTGCCTGTGCTACCTGGAGGGACCGTCAGTGTCTGCTCCAATGCCAGCTACGGGGCTTGGATCCGTGCAGCCAAAATGGGAAGGCAGGACCTGCCTTTTCTCCATACCCTAAATCATTTCCCTCCCCACCTTATTACCCTGTCATGCCAGCCCTGGTGCTTGGTAGTGGCTGCTTAGGGGCGAGATGCAGGTGGTTGCGGAGAGGGGCAACAGTGAGTCACAGTGCACGGGAGCCCCAGGGAGCCCAGGGCTGGGGCCACCATCCCCTGTGCCACCTCCCAGTCCCATTGCAAGGCTAGGGCAATAGGTGCAGAGAGGTGGGGAGGCACCCAGGACTTGTGGTGTTAGTGGGTTGCTCCTGCATGGCCTTGCACAGATGCAGGAGAGGACCCAGACACCCTGCTGGGGTGCTGTGTGGATTACCAGGATGACTCACAGCAAAGCTGCTGTAGGGAGCAAGATGCTTGCCATGCCCGGCAGTGCACCATGTTCCTCCTCGTCCTGGGGATGGCCATGCACCCCTTGTACCGTGCAGACACCCTGTGTCCCCGCACATGGCTGTGCCATGGGGGAGGAAAGCGGGCGTGAGTGGCCCAGGAACAGGAGGTGGTGTCTGGCAGCCCTGCACCGTGTCAGGGCCACCGAGCCAACAATGTGGGGGTGGTGGGAGCCGGCCATACGGCTGCCGGCAGGAAGCTATGCACAGCCCCCTGCAGGGGCTCACGTGGGCGGCCCAGGCCACACACATCCTCCTGGGAGAGGAGCATATCACTTTCATGCCGGGGTGCCCACAGGGTTGTGTTCCGTTGAGGCAGCTCGTCCTGCTGCTCCTGGCACTGTGCTAGGGGAGATGCTAGGAAGGGGACCCTGTTTCCTCGCTCAGGTACTGTACGGCTCCCTCCTGTGTACCCAAGCAGCATGTGGCTGGTCCCAGCGGGCACTGATGGACATCGCTGTCCCTACCCCTGTCACCACACCCAGTGCCTGGCTGGATTTCCATTGCCTGAGCATCCTTCCCAGCCCTGCAGCGGTGCCTGGTGGGGATGGACCCTGCGGCTGCTCGGGGGGTGCAGTGGCTCTGTGCAGTGGCACTGCCTGAGGAGGGGATGTCCAGGGCTCCTTGCCAGGGGAAGGGGCTCCAGCTCCCTGTGCATCCTGTGGGGAAGGGGTGCTGGGCCTGAGGGAGCCCTGAGCTGCACCCTCTTCTCCTGACTCCTGGGTGTTGTGGTTTAACCCCAGCCAGCAACTAAGCACCATGCAGCCGCTCACTCACTCACCCATGGTGGGATGGGGGAGAGAATCGGAAGAGCAAAAGTGAGAAAACTCATGGGTTGAGATAAAGACAGTTTAATGGGTAAAGCAAAAGCCATGCACACAAGCAAAGCAAAACAAGGAATTAATTCACTACTTCCCATCGACAGGCTGGCATTTGGCCATCTCCATGGAAGCAGGGCTCCATCACGCATAATGGTTTCTTGGGAAGACAGATGCCATGACTCCGAACATCCCCCCACCCCTTCCTTCTTCTTCCCCCCAGCTTTATATACTGAGCATGATGTCGTATGGTATGGAATATCTCTTTGGCCAGCCTGGGTCAGCTGTCCCGGCTGTATCACCTCCCAGCTTCCCGTGCATCCCCAGCCTTCTCGCTGGCAGGCCAGCATGAAAAGCTGGACAGTCCTTGACTGCTTAGCAACAGCTGAAAACATCAGCACGTTATCAACATTTTCTCATCCCAAATCCAAAACATAGCCTCACACCAGCTTCTGTGAAGAAAATTAACTCTATCCCAGCTGAAACCAGGACACTGGGTGCTGCAGAGGATGGAGCCCACCCCAGATCGCAGGAGCCTGGGGCTGTCTGGGTTGAGTCCCAGCTCCTGATGTGGGAGGCGTGGGCCAGTGTGGTGGATTGACCTTGGCTGGATGCCAGGTGCCCACCAAGCTGCTCTATCACTCCCCTCCTCAGCTGGACATGGGAGAGAAAATATAACAAAAGGCTCATGGGTTGAGATAAGAACAGGGAGAGATCATTCAGCAGTTATCATCACGGGCAAAATTAATTTAATTTATTACCAATCAAAATCAGAGTAGGATAATGAGAACTAAAACCAAATCTTAAAACACCTTCCCCCTACCCCTTCCTTCTTCCTGGGCTCAACTTCACTCCCAAATTCTCTACCTCCTCCCCCCAAGTGGTGCAGGGGGATGGGGAATGGGGGTTGTGGTCAGTTCATCACACGTCATCTCTGCCGCTCCTTCTTCCTCACACTCTTCCCCTGCTCCACCATGGGGTCCCTCCCACAGGAGACAGTCCTCCACAAACTTCTCCAATGTGAGTCCTTCCCACAGGCTGCAGTTCTTCACAAACTGCTCTGGCCTGGGTCCCTGCCACGGGGTGCTGTCCTTCAGGAACAGACTGTTCCACCGTAGAGCTCCATGGGCTGCAGGGGCACAGCCGGCTTCACCATGGTCTTCACCACAGGCTGCCTGGGAATCTCTGCTCCGGCACCTGGAGCACCTCCTCCCCCTCCTTCACTGACCTGAGTGTCTGCAGAGTCGTTTCTTTCACATATTCTCACTCCTCTCTCCTGGCTGCTGTTGCGCAGCAGTTTTTTTCTCCTTCTTAAATATGTTATCCTAGAGGCGCTACCACCGTCACTGATTGTTTGGCTTGGCCTTGGCCAGCAGCAGGTCCATCTTGGAGCCAGCTGGCATTGGCTCTATCGGACATAGGAGAAGCTTCTAGCAGCTTCTCACAGAAGCCACCCCCGTAGCCTCCCACGCAAACCCAATATACCCATCACTCACCTGCTGTGGGCAGAAAACCACGGAGGAGGAGGGTGCAATGAGACAGAGATTAGGGTCACAGCTGAGTTTGGGACAAGAGGAGAAAGGAGGCACAAACCATCCTACAAAATGCCATCTAGGGATTGAAGCGAGTCCCTGCATCCCTCCTCCCTGCGTGCTCTGATGGTTGTGAGACTGGTGGCTGGGCTCAGTGATGGGCTGCATGAGAATGGAGGCATGGCTGGCGTGGTGATGCCAGCCTGTCTGCTCCACTGGGACAGCCTTGTGGGATGCTCTCAGCTTCCCATCAGCTACACTGGCCCGTGCCCCCAGCCCTGGCACAGCGGCCAGGGATGGCTGTGCAAGTGTGCAGGTCCAAAAGTGGCACTGCCTGCTCCTGGCACAGTGCAGGGATGACACCCTGTGGCCACCTCTCTGCTGCAGGGGGCTTCTTACAGCCCCTTGCACCCCTCCCCTGCCCCCTTGCCCCAAGTCTCCCCAGAGGTCTCCCCAGAGGGCACTGGTCCCTCTAGGGACCCTAACTCGGGGTGGCGGTCACTCCTGGGTGGCCCAACCTCCTTGCCCTGGCTCTGTGTCCTTAGGGCTTCACCCCCTCCTCACCCTGCTTGCCTCTGAGGGGATGTTGCTAAACGGGGACACTTGTCCACTTGTTCCCGCTCTGCATGGTCACTCCTGCTCTGGCCTGGGAGGGGAAGGACAGTTGGGTCCATGAGGGTGGCAGCGCCTCTGGGAGCTGTGGCTTGTTGCCGTCACTGTCACACACTGCCCAGAGAACCTCCTTTTCCTGTTGGTGGCCTCTGACCAGCCCTGTGGTAGTGATGGAATGAGGCTCCGACGTCTTGCCCTAGCGATGGCCAGGTGCCATGGCTCATGGTGACACTGTCTCAGCCTGATGGGTCACCTCTGTCCCCCTGTGTCAGCGCAGCTCGCTGCACATGTCCCCAAGGGGTGGTTGGCTCTGGTGCGGGGCACACCGTGGTCACCTCCCATCTGGGGTGCACCAGACCTGATGGCACCTGGCCAAGCCCAGGGGAGCCCCAGGGACACGCAGAGGTGCCCAGGCTTGGAGGAGAGTTCTATCCTGCAGCCTGGGGTGCAAAACCAAGCACCCATCTTCCCCGCAAGCAGAGGTTTTTGGGGTGACTTGACAGCCCTGTGCAATGGCTGTGCACCCCAGCAGAGGGTGCAACCCCCCCACAGAGAGGGGCCCCGATTCCACCCACCCCCGGACACCTGGGGTCCTCATGGGACAGCAGGGACACCCTGAGCAGGGTAGGACAGGCATCACAAAATCCTCCAGGCTCCTTGCAGACAGCAGGGCCACCTGGGTGAAGGGTGGCTGATGCTCTGACCTGCTGCAAAACATAATGTATGAGCCAGAGCTGCCCCCCAGGACCCCGTGACCCTGTCCCCGGCCCCAGGCTGGGTGACACTGGGCTGGAGCCCTGGAGCTGGGAACCCCCCCTGGGGAGCTGCCCCACGGGGAGCAGAGTGCTCACTGTGTGACACTCGGCGGTGGGTGATGGACCTGGGGCGATGCACCCATGGGCTGCATGGGCTCCACCACTGCAGCATGAATTTTCCACCTCTGGGATTTCTTTCCTCACAGGGTCTGGGGGGGGTGGGCTGGACCAGCCTTAAATCCCACAGGATCATCCCCATCCTTTGGTTTGAGGCCTCTGGGACTTTTGTTGGGGAGATTTGCACCAGCATTCAGGGAGAGGTTTGTACCAGCAGTCGGGAGTGGGTTTGCACCAACATTCAGGGGTATTCAGGGAGAGGTTTGCACCAATATTTGGTGAGAAGTTTGCACAAGCATTCAAGGTGGTGAATAAGTTTGCACCAACATGCAGGAGAAGGTTTGCACCAGCATTTAGGAAGGTAGTCTGCAGGCTGCGGAGGCTTTCCTGGGGACAGGGTGACATTGCCCCTGAAGTCACCAGTCTCAGAGGAGCAGGTGACAGCTAAGAGATGCCACAGCACCACCCTACCCATTCCCCCACCTGTCCCATTCCAATGTCGGGGGAGGTTTCGATATGATCCCGAGAGCGAGATTAAGACACAAATGAGGTCAAATGCCGTATACTCCAGACAGCTTTTATTATCAAAAGTAAAGAAATTAGTAGCGATAGGACAGAATGGAATAAAAAGGTAAAAATCAAGCAAGCATTCGGGATAGAGTTGCAAGGATAGTCACCACCATGGATCTGCGGCATCCCAGGGTCCAAGTTTCTCGATGTTTTTGGTGGTGGGCGATCGCCTGCTGCGGTGGCAGTGGCGGGCACAAGGGCTTGTCTTGGCAGTCCTTTTTATTCTCATTCAAGGCCTGCAATTTATCACATCTTTGCATTCCTGAATATGTGCATACGCTTCAGGCATCTCCACACCCCTCAGAGAGGGGGGAGCAAGAGCTTCCCCAGATACTAAAGACTGTGATAATGGTTGACCAAAACATCGTTTACGATCAGATACCCTATGAATATTAACAAAGCAATCACCAAGAAAACCATGCAGGCAATCAACAACTTCATGTATTTCTTCTGGCTGGCTTCAGAGTCTCCACCTGAAAAAGAAAAGGAAAAAGCAAACTCGGTTCATTTTAAGGAACCGGAAGCAGGTTATTATTAGAAGGATGGAATAATCTACCTCGTGTTAATCTTACATTCTTTCCCGTGAGCATCTTTTGCCTTCAAGGCATACTTATTCACTGGGGTTTCCAGTATCAGGGGTACAGCACCCACAGTAGGGAGTTCGACCAAAACTGGTTGGCCCGAAAAGTATGATGAATTTTTAGGATGATCAGGGCCATGTGGGGCTGGTATAATGGTAGGGGCCTTCGGACAAAATGCGGTAATTTTGGGGCATCCATTTATACCCCAACGACTGTTGACACTAGTCACTGCATCCCACAGCTGTTCGGCCCATCCTGGCTTGTGTGGTTTAAGGAAACGCTTCAACAAACCATTTGTTCTTTCACAATCCCATTTGCCTGTGGGTAATATGGAGTATGATACACCCAGGAAATTCCCTCCTGAGCTGCCCAATCTTGGACTATTCTGGCAGTAAAGTGGGAACCATTATCCAATTGAATTGACTGCAGTCTGGGAAAAGTGCCAAACCACTCCTTCAGAGCTTTCATCGTATTTTCCCCTGTTGCTCTAGCAAATGCTTTGGCTTGGACCAGCCCTGATACTATCTCTACCCCGACCAACACATAATGCTTTCCTTCTGATTTCTGGAAAGGGCCAATGTAGTCCACCTGCCAGGCCTCCCATAGCCCTTTCCCCTCCCTCAAATGCAGGGGATCATGCTCCAGGGGGTGTCTTTCTAAGCGGGTATGACACTGTTTGCAAGCAGACACACAGGTCTTACATTCTTCCCTGGTAACTGGCCAACCTCAGGCTTGAGCCTCGCAATAGAAGTCCTTAGCCCCTGAGTGTTTCCTTTTTACATGTAACCATTCTAGCAACCGTTCCCAGCCTTCTGCTATTTGGGTGTTCTGCAGGGGAGCCAGTCGGGCTAGTTCATCAGCTTTGCCCTTCCACTGTGTTGCGTTAAGAGGCAGAGCAATTTGGCAGAAACTAAACCCCCTTGCTTTCCAGTCGATCCTCAGATATCAGAGGGACTGGGGGCGGCTGAGCTTAGGTTCTGAGTGATGCCCAAAGTCAGCGTTAGTAGTCCGGTCGCGCCCAACACCTTTGTTGGACTATCACGGGTCCGGATGCACTACTAACATCACACTACCTGCTCAGCCGGACACCTCCTGAACTAACACGGCCGCACTCAGAGGTACGGTCGCGTTCAGGGACCACACACGGCTGAGTCAATCAATAGTGCGATTTATTGAACACACGGCTGAGTCAATCAATAGTGCGATTTATTGAAGCAACAGATATACAGGTTCTTTGGATTGCCGGTGATAAATTCACTACCCATAAAGCACGTGCAAATGCTAAAACTACGAGGGACACTACTTGGCTATAAACGCGTTAAAAGATGTAAAGTGACTCTATATAGAGATTTCTAAGTTTCCCAGGAAGGCACTTGGTATGACCAAGGGTTCGAATCTTACCCAACGGCGTCCCGATGGGGGGGAAGAGAGGCTCAGCCCGTCGACTGATCCCAGAAGTTAGTGGTACATGACGATGGTATCTTCCCTAACATCCAGCTCTTAAAACATTATTTTATAGTGTTTTACTTCGCAGGGGGAGCTTGAGTGACTCTAGTCATACATACCTTTATCAGGATTGGTGCAGAATTCTCTCGCTTCGCGTTTAAGGGTACAGACTAGGAAAAATTCAGTGCGCACACTCATTGAGGAGGGGTCGCACCTTGGGGGGGTGGTAGCTTTTGAGAGGGGTGTGCGTTTTAGTATTATAATGATATTATAATTAGCAAAGTTCACTCTAAGTACAGCACTTCATCAAAGTTGACAGGTCTTTGGCCCAGGACATTGTAAGCGCAGCTTATCAATGTACATCCTGTGCATCCCTAAACTCCCCTGTTCACAGAGCGTGGCCGCGAGGTCTCCACTCCGCTCCACCCTCCATGTAATCTCTCCCAGAGTCAGCACACCAGGCGCCCCTGATGTTGCCAACATCCAAGGCCGTTCAGGGAGTCTCCATGTCACAGACCCGTTGTACATGAGTGCTACGTTCCACCTGGTTTCAAGGCTGTTCTTAGAGGGTAAATTTCCGAAGTACCCCTCAGCGATTACTCCACATTATCCACCCCGTGACTATAGTCACTCAAGCTTCACGATTCTTTTCTTTTAGAATAGATGGGAAGTGTCACATACACTCTTGCTATGAGGATCATCGAGCGCGCAGATATTTTCTGGGGATATGGACAAACGTTTCAACATAATCCAAAGTCTAAAATGCAAAACAATTGTTAAAATAAAACATGATGTGGTGAGCACTAATAAGACAACAACAGGGTGAAGCATCTCGTTGAAGATTCCTGTTGTGGTAGGTGACCATCCAAACAAAGTGTCCCACCAGTGGTGTCCTCCATCCCTTCTTACTCTTTCCAACACTTGATGTATTCTCTCAACATCATGATGGACAGTAATCAGAGTCTTTTGTCCATTTTCCCGAACCTGTTTCAACAACCGCTTCAGGTCTTCATGTTGTAATAGTTTTCTCACCAGGGTAAGATTCATTCCTACAGGGACAGGTAGCAGATCTCGAAATAGAATATAATTTGATTGTACTAGTTGGTAAGATGTAACAGGAGCTGAATAGATAAAGTCACATCCTACAATTTTAGTAAAGTTACAAACGCAAATATTTGAGTTAGTATCCACAGTAACATTATCTACAAACACAAAATCACAAGGGGTTCTCATACAAGCGCACCCTTTTCCAATATATACAAGCACAGTTTCAAGGGTTTCATTGGGATGTATTTCAAAATGACAAATGTTTCGTTCAGTGTCAAGACAAATGTCTTGGCCTTTGATGATGTTACTTTCACAAATGAATCCCTGTTGTTCCCGTACCACACATGCAGCAACGTCAATAGTTTGCCATCTGTTTTCATTTCATTGGGCCCATACTCTATGCTCTATAGGATAGAGTATAGTTCCGTTGTGATTTAATCCTAACGCAATGATTGGGTATATGGTATATACCGAAGCATTGCGTATTGTTAAGACAAAAGCAGTGGCTTTGCCATCAGTAGGGTTGTAGGTAAAATTGACCAAATACCACCATGATTGGAATTTCCTCTCAAATGTAGTTGCATTATCCCAAACTACCTTTCGAATTTCAGAGGGTAAGATGCCCTCTTCACCTTCTCTTATAATTGCTGCCACCACAGATTGCATCCATAGTTGAGCTTGGATGCAACTGAGAGCTAGAGAAATATTATTTTGGGCTGCACCAAGTGCATCCACAATCAATTGGTGATCCTTTTCATTTGTTTCTCCCCACTGAGGTAACAAATCTGACACAAGCCATTGGTTAGTTCCCAGTGCTACTAGAGAAGACCGCAATGGGTGTCCTAATTTGCTTAAATCACTTGTTGTTGTGCTCAGTTTATTTATGAGTACTTCAGCATCTATACTGTTTAAGACTCCCAATCCTGTCCCTATAATACCGGTTGTGTCTCTCCTTGTCCGTCTTGAAGAGACGAGGGTTCGCCCACGTAACCAGGCTAACCACCCTGCATGGGATATATTTAGGAATGGTGAACAGGTTGGTTTAATCGTAGAGATGTTAATTTGCATCAACACCTCCACCTGTTTGAGGGAGTATGACGGATTAAACAGCACTTGTTGCTGACCTGTATATTTGATTATGTAAGGGCCTGTGTTGAAGATGAAGGGAGTTAGACCAATGGGAGGCCGAGTTGGTACATTTTTAGATGTTTGCGGGGGTAAAGGTTTCTTATCCTTTGATGTTGCTGTATCAATCATAAATTCAAATATTAATTCCGTGCCTTCGGAACCCCAAAGGCAGTATACAATTATGGGTTTGGTCAGAGTAAAATTGTACCAACAATCCGAATTTGGTTTGGTTATTTTGTAACACTCAGTGTTGTAGTTCTTTGGTCTGGTAGAGTCAGTATGATATGCTTTGATTTCGGTTGGCCTATGGTAATTAGGTCCGTTAGTTACTCGGCAGCTGATTTGTATTGCCTGTCCTGAAATGGCTTGAAGTTCAGCCATCTGAAGAGAGTCATTCCAACTCCATTCATCCTTCAAAAACACTTCATCTCCATGTATAACTAGAGTAGAGAGATTTAAGTTCCTTTTGTTTTGTAGTGTTCCAACACTTCCACTATATCGTGACAATGCATGGTCCCAAGGGTCATTACGAGATGTCATAGTGACAATGGGTATGTTCCTAGCTCCGTATTTCAGGGTGTCAAATAGGATGTATGGAGTTAGGCCTGGTGGTGTATCTGGGTTAGGTTCAATTATGTCTATTTTGAACCGAAACAACAACCCTGTACAATGTGGTTGTGATGGCCCTAAACTGTTGGGATCACTCTGCACGGCTCGACCTTAAGGAGAAGGAGCTGCAGCATTGAGAAGCTGGTAAACAGCTAGATATCTGCACGGCTCGGCCTTGAGAAGAGGGAGCTGTGGCATTGGGAAGCTGGTAAACAGCTGGACATCTGCAGGGCTCGGCCTTGAGGAGAAGGAGCTGTGGTAAACAGCTAAGAAGAAGCACTGTATAAGAAAAACAGGATGGAACCCGGACCACGTAGCAGTAACTGCAAGTAGGAGGAGTATGATAATGCAATCTTTAGGGCTAAGCCAATGATTGTAAGACAAGTATGCATAAGGTAGAACTTAGTGTATAAATATGTGTAAGGTTTTGCAATAAAGTTGAAGCTTGCCTTATCACTCATATTGAGTCGACTGCATGCCTTCCCTCGCTCGTCACAGTCAGCTTGCTTTAAAAATGTTTTACATTTTAAGTGTGTGAGCATTTGAGGTGAAACTCACTGAAATTTCATTGCTATCTCAGTGAGCTTTGGTACTTTCAGTATCAAAACTGATAGCTTTGCAAATAATTTAAACCGTGTACTACTGTCTGTGTTAATTCATTCATGCATGGCAAGGTGTTCCCTCCCGTTTGAGAGGTGGTCCTTACACATTGGGGCACCTAACATTGTTAACTCCCAACACTTCTATGATATTGAACCTTACCCGACGGCATAGAATAAGACGACAGATTTGAAAATATCAGGAAGAGTGCAATGACCAACTGAAATTTTGGACTGCGGACAAAACCATACTAACCTCTTTCCTTGCCCCTGGGGTCGCTGCTGCCCAAGGCTTAACCACTTCAAATAAATTGGGATGTTGGCTAGCGAAACAAACCAATGCTACTTCTGCAACACTCAGTGCTTTGTTAATGGAAACTGACTCAATAAGGCATGCGACATTGCAAAATAGGGCAGCTATCGACTTCCTACTTTTGGCCCAAGGGCACGGGTGTGAGGAGTTTGATGGCATGTGTTGTATGAATTTAACAGATACATCACAGTCGGTAACTCAACAATTACAAAAACTGAAGGACTTAACGGACAGGTTACAGACAAGTTCACTAAACCTCGAATCATAGCTGTCAAGTTTGGGCCTAAGTGGATGGTTACAAGACTTAATAAAAGGGGCAGTTGTTATAGTACTTGTTATCTTAATACTAATGCTTATTGTACCATGTTTATTGCATTGTCTACAAGGAATGGTTCAAAAGGTAGTAAAGAATGCTTGGCTAGCTAATAACTCCAACGAGTATCTTACACACCCAATGAATGAGCTTTGTTAGATAATCACGCTCAAAACAAAAAGGGGGAGAGGCTACCACATTACCCTAAGAACGTTTGAATAAAGCCTTATATGTGTTAAATTATTTGCGGAAGGAGAAAGGACCTTTTCAACTGCTAACCAGGGGACGAGGTTGATGGTGGTGGCTGTTTTACCCATGGTTTTACCCATGGTTTTACCCACTTTGCAGGTGCCTCGAAGTGGGTGAGGCCATGGGTGGGGCAGTCGCCATCGTCATCGTTGGACACATCATGACACTATCAGGTGTCATCGCAATCTGGATGCCACCTCAGTCAAAAGAAAATGTAGGGGTAAATCACACTGAAATTTGCGGTATCATGAGATGAACGTGGAAAGCTTTTGAGGCAAAGTGTTCTATAACTACAAATGCTTTGGTAAGATATAATATTGGTCTTCATAGCCTTATACAAGTACCTTTTTGCTATCACTAGGAGTAGTTTATATCACTAGAAGTAGTACAGCTAGAATTGTTTTGCTTTGTAATATTCTGCTATTGACTTAAGCATAAGTTGATATGTGACTGCTGGGTTATGAAAAAATGCCGTGTGAACAAAGCCTACGAACCAATAGACGGGATGGCTGTGGCGCATGCAGCACGTCTGGCCAGCGGGCGCATACGCCATAGGCTCCCTGTGTTAAAAGGTGACAACTGAGGTGAGTTCCGACACTCGCTGGCCACGTGTGTCGAAACTCATTCCTCTACAAATGTGTAATACCAGGATTTCCTGAAGGGCAGTGGGCTGGTGTACGGCAAGGCCACCGTTGCCTCCGTGGGGACGCCCACGTAAAGCTGGCACCTACCAACTGCTGGGCTGAGTTCGCGGCACAGGACGATACAAGAATGTACAGATGGTCCATCTTTCTCACAGTCCTCGGGTTGCGAATGATCCATCAGGTTTTGTTTATACAAAAACAAAAAGGGGGAGATGTTGGGATCACTCTGCATGGCTCGACCTTAAGGAGAAGGAGCTGCAGCATTGAGAAGCTGGTAAACAGCTAGATATCTGCACGGCTCGGCCTTGAGAAGAGGGAGCTGTGGCATTGGGAAGCTGGTAAACAGCTGGACATCTGCAGGGCTCGTCCTTGAGGAGAAGGAGCTGTGGTAAACAGCTAAGAAGAAGCACTGTATAAGAAAAACAGGATGGAACCCGGACCACGTAGCAGTAACGGCAAGTAGGAGGAGTATGATAATGCAATCTTTAGAGCTAAGCCAATGATTGTAAGACAAGTATGCATAAGGTAGAACTTAGTGTATAAATATGTGTAAGGTTTTGCAATAAAGTTGAAGCTTGCCTTATCACTCATATTGAGTCGACTGCATGCCTTCCCTCGCTCGTCACACTAAACCTGTACAGTGTTGTTGCCACTTACAAGTCACAATAGTGGGTTCCACCAGGGTAAAGTTATACCAACAATCCCATTTGTCAGCGACACAAAACTTTGAGGCTACTGGGTTTCCATATATTGCCATTAATGTGGCTTTCTCATGGGTTGATCCGTTAATCATCCTACACCCTATCTGGATTCCTTCTCCTGCTTTTCCCTTCAGGATTGGAAGCCATCCGTTATCCCAGCTCCACTCATGTCTTGAAAACACCTTGGCCCCATGCATAACCACAGTAGCTAAGTTTAATTTTTCTTTGACGGCACGTGTTCCTATGACTCCAGTGTGTCCGATATAGGCTTGGGACCACGGCCATCCTGGATCTTTCCAGCTATACATCAAAGGGAGTTGTATTAAAGTCAGAACTAAGCACCACATTTTTCACCAAAGTGGTTCACTTTGCAACCACAGACATCTGCTTCAATTCAGAGCCTTCTTTTCCTGGATTCCTGTGAACACAAAAAGAAATAAACGTGCTCGGTTGTATTCAACCGGCAAGGTTAGAAAGAAGGTGAGATCCACCGGGTACTAATCTGGTGTACTTTTCCTGAGCAATCTTTGGCTTCCCATGCATAGGGATTTTTGGGGGTAGTCAGTACCATGGCTACTGTTCCAATCTGGGGCATTTTCACTAGCACAGGTTGTCCGGTGTAAAATCCTGTGGGATAGTCTCCTGGTTTAGTATGAACCTTTGGGGTGATTGTATCGGCAGATACACAGAAGGCTTTCATTTTGGGGCAGCCATCTCCGCTCCATTGATTATTCAGTTGGTAGATGGCGTCATACAATCGTAAATGCCATCCAGATTCATGAGTTTTTGCGAAACGCTTGACCAATGCATTGGTGCGCTCGACAATGCCGTTAGCCTGAGGATAGTAGGGAGTGTGGAATACCCACCGAATCCCTTCCTCTTTGGCCCAGCTTTGTACCATGGCAGCTGTAAAGTGTGAGCCGTTATCACTTTGAATTTCTTCTGGTAGGGGGAGTGTGCTGAACCATCCCTTAAGGCCCTTCACCGTGTTTTCTCCGGTGGCTGACGTGAAGTCAGCAGCCATGGTGAGACCAGATATAACCTCTACTCCCACCAGGACGTATCTTTTCCCACATGACGGTCGCAATGGGCCGATGTAATCAATCTGCCAGGAGTGCCATAATGTCTTCCTGTCGCGAATGTGTAGGGGGGGCGCCTTACTCGGATGGTCTTTATTAAGCCGTAAACGACATTGTGAACAGGCAGTCACTACTTGTTCACATAGTTTAACTGATATGGGCCATCCTCGGGCTATACCTTCCCGGTATAAATCAGCTCATCCGGTGTGGCCACGCTTAACATGCAACCATTCAAGTAAACGTTCCCACTCTCGGTTATTATCTGCAACATCAATTTGTCGCAACCGCGTAAGGCTGTCTACCTGTTGGTTGAATTGAGCAGTAATAGAGTTTGATTGATCATGTCCTTTTACCCAGCCCACATATAGTGTCCGCTGTTTTCCTATTTCTAACAGTTGTTTCCAACTATCCGTTTGCCAGACTGGAACCCTGTTCACTTGCCAATCATTGACTGCCCAGTGGCCAATCCATTCAGTGGCTCCTTTAAAAACAGCATATGAATCAGTGTAGATATGGCTAGCACCGTGTTGCGCAGCTAATAGAACTGCTCTAAGTTCCCCTACTTGAGCACTGCCTTCACCGGTTTCAATCAATTTTTCTCCTGTTACCACTTCCAGTGCTACAGCCGTGTACTTCCACTTGTTGTTCTCCCTATGGGATGATGCATCAGTAAACCATACTCCTGTTAGATCACTGTCTTCCTTTAGAGGAGGTGCTTCCTGAATTGGGGATGGTTTGTTTGGCGGAGCCTGGAACAACAGGGTACTATCTATGTCTTTTTGTAGTTTAGATATTTTAATATTACCTTCAGTAATTGGCATAATTTCATTAATGCCCTCTAGGTATGCATACCATTTACGAACTGTGGGTTTCTGAGCAATACCAGCAGGTGGTATTGTCCCTTTTACGTACTATGTCCAGGAGGCGGAAGGGTCCTCGAATAATCATGCTTTGTTCTCTCCTTATTTGTTCTGTTTGTTTCACTGCTCGCACTAGCGACAGTAAACCCTTCTCAAGATCTGAATATCTCCTTTCAGTATCGCTGAAAGAGTGAGATGTAAATTCTAGTGGCCTTTCCGGTCCTTCTGGCCCCTTTTGCCATAGGTTACAATGAGAGCCATGTTCACTGAACCCCCATTCCACATAAATAGGGTCAGTTGGATGTATGGGACCAAGTTGTTGGAATAACCTCAGCTCCTTAATTAGCAACTCTAATGCACTCGTATGTTGTTCAGTCCATTCCCATGATTTTCCTTTTTTGAGCAAACTATATAAAGGACGCGCAATAATAGCAAAACCTGGAATGTGTTTGCGCCAATAACTTAGGGTTCCCAAAACTTGTTGTAATTCCTTTACGCTAGATGGCCTTTGTCCATGCTCTATTTTTTCCAGGGTATCCTGAGGAATAGAAGCAGCTCCATTAACCCACCAGACTCCCAGGAATTTAACTTCCTGTGCAGGTCCCTGACACTTTGCGTCTGGAATTTCTAATCCTAAATCAAGCAGTGTTTTCCGAATGATTTCCATGGTGTCTCTTACACTCTCTTGGCTTTTTCCCCCTATCAGAATGTCATCGATGTACTGATATACTGTGCTATCAGATGAAACAGGAATTTCTGCTAAGATTTTAGCCAAAGCATTGTGGGCAATCGTGGGGGAATGTTTATATCCTTGTGGAAGCCTGTTAAAAGTGTATTGGATCCCTTTCCATGTGAAAGCAAACTGTGCTTTGTCCTGTTCA
Source organism: Phaethon aethereus (assembly GCF_964289735.1). Taxonomy (NCBI): domain Eukaryota; kingdom Metazoa; phylum Chordata; class Aves; order Phaethontiformes; family Phaethontidae; genus Phaethon; species Phaethon aethereus. The sequence goes on from NC_138581.1 coordinate 25,016,035, forward strand.
AGGAGAGGGATCATGAAAAACATATCTTTGACATCCAAGGCAGCCATCCACGGATGGGCAGCGCCTTGTATCAATGTCACTATTTCTGCCATGTTAGGAACTGCAGCAGTCAAAGGTGCCGTATTAGCATTTAATTGGCGGTAATCTACCGTAAAACGCCACTGCCCGGTCGGTTTCTTTACTGGCCACACCGGTGAATTGTATGGCGAATGAGTTCGTTTAATAACGCCTCTTTCTTCTAATTCTGTTACCACCCCGTCAATTCCCATAAGTGCTGCTGCTGGCAAAGGATATTGCCGAATATTAGTGATTTTAGAGGGGGGTAAGGGTATAGATGTTTGTAACAGGCTCAGTTTCACAGTGCCGGGATCCTTTTTATTTCTTGCAAAACTCCACACAGTCCCATCTGGGAGTTTCCACATCCGCCCACGCAATATGTCAAATCCTAAAATATTAGTGTGTGCAGCACCAACTAGTACTTCTGCCCGAGTTAATTTACGTTCCTCTGGCAGCCAGAGTGAGATTCTCACAGTGGGGCCCTCCTTTTCCACACCATCGATTCCGGTGAATTTAACCCTGCGTCGTCCAGGTTTTATGCCCAGGGTTTGTGCTGTTTCATGGGTGATTACTGACATTTGGGCCCCGGTGACAATGAGAAAGTTTACCAACATTTTCCGGGGTCCAACGGGAATGGCAATTATAGGGTCAGAGTGTTCATTAGAGAGCCATTGAATTGCTAAGACCCGCCGAGCAGGGTGGCTCACTGCCCTCCCCGGGGATAGAAGTTTTTTTTGCTGGACTTCTGCCCTGTCAGTTGGATTACATACTGGTGCAGAAGGTACGCTTTCTTTATGGTTTGGGGGTTTCCCAGCGAGCCATTTCTCCCCTATTGGGTTATTCCTCTTACCCAGGGATTGGACTAATGTACGGAGATCCTCTATAGAGGCGCCCCGCAAGATTTGTCGGGGTACACCCAAATCTATGGCTTTACGCCACAATTCACCCCGTTCTTTACTAGATTTAAATCTCTCATTGAATTTAGGGTATTTGGGGTTTTGAATGTGGACTTGGTGTACTCGCCGGGCATGATCTGAGGACTTTGTACTGGACGAACCGACCCAGCCCATTCGGCGTCCGTACCTGTCTATGTCTTGTACAAATTCACTCCAGGTGGGTATGGGGGTGTGCCGATTTCATCCACGACCGCGATTAGCCTTTATACTAGCAGCTTGTATGCGATCCTGGGTATTTGCTACAAACATCTTGAGACAATCAGGGAGGCCACGAATAAGAGAGGTTAATCGGGCTGGATCAATAGGGGCTAGCATCGGGGATTTCCTTAATTCATCTCTCTCATATATTGCCTGAATGCAGGCTGCTTTCTGTACTGCTGTGGCCAGATCGGAATAGCTGGCGGTTTTAATTTCCAGTGGTTCTCCTCTCTCCTGGGGATCTATGCCACCTGCCCAGTATGCGGCTCGTGCAGTTAAGGAGTAACTATGGTCTCCTGGCCTAACAGTTAAAAATACTCCTGGTCCCCAAAAGCCTCCTGCTTCTTCCTCACTTAACATAATTCGGTCTCCTCCTTCAAGAGAAACTCGCCACACATACTCGACTTCTGATTCTCCTGACCGCCTTGAGAATTTCTCTTGTATTTTTATCAGTTCTGCTGGTGACCACGGGATCGTTCGCACAGTAGTGCGGACTTCGTCATTGTCATCAACAACAGTCTCAGTTTTAACCAAAGGTCTCAAAGAAATCAATTGAGATTCAGAATCGGAGGTCTCTTCCTCCTCGTCATCATCACTATCAAACCTAATATCGCCATCCCAAATTTCAGGGTTTGTACTACACATTAATCTACGAACCTGCCTAACTGGAGCAGAAGGTTGCATTTTATCTAACAGACGATTAACCCTTTCCAGCAATTGTTCTTTAATTTCTAGCATTTGTTTTAGATGATCGTTCTCACTTACAAGTTTATCAACTCTGATTCCCAGTTTTTTTCCTGTCTCCCTCTCAAAGGCTAATGATGACTTTAACACCTCATTTTCCGATTTTAAGGCAGTATATTCTGCATCGGAAACTAGTTTGGGAGCAGGAGTTTCTTTAGCTTCTTGCTGAGCACAAGACAAACAGGCTCCCAACACCGCACAAATCACATCTTTACCCTTTTTTGCTCCAGTCTTTTGCGCAGCCTGACACTGCTCAATACGTTCTACCACTTTCTTTTCATCTTTCCAAAACTTTTGAGCCCACTCCTTCCCAGCCTGGGAAGGGGCACATTTGTGGTTTTGCAGCAATTTATCCATGGCAATCCTGTCCGTGACGCCAATTTTTTTCTGTTGCGTTAAGAGGCAGAGCAATTTGGCAGAAACTAAACCCCCTTGCTTTCCAGTCGATCCTCAGATATCAGAGGGACTGGGGGCGGCTGAGCTTAGGTTCTGAGTGATGCCCAAAGTCAGCGTTAGTAGTCCGGTCGCGCCCAACACCTTTGTTGGACTATCACGGGTCCGGATGCACTACTAACATCACACTACCTGCTCAGCCGGACACCTCCTGAACTAACACGGCCGCACTCAGAGGTACGGTCGCGTTCAGGGACCACACACGGCTGAGTCAATCAATAGTGCGATTTATTGAAGCAACAGATATACAGGTTCTTTGGATTGCCGGTGATAAATTCACTACCTATAAAGCACGTGCAAATGCTAAAACTACGAGGGACACTACTTGGCTATAAACGCGTTAAAAGATGTAAAGTGACTCTATATAGAGATTTCTAAGTTTCCCAGGAAGGCACTTGGTATGACCAAGGGTTCGAATCTTACCCAACGGCGTCCCGATGGGGGGGAAAGAGAGGCTCAGCCCGTCGACTGATCCCAGAAGTTAGAGTGGTACATGACGATGGTATCTTCCCTAACATCCAGCTCTTAAAACATTATTTTATAGTGTTTTACTTTGCAGGTGGAGCTTGAGTGACTCTAGTCATACATACCTTTATCAGGATTGGTGCAGAATTCTCTCGCTTTGCGTTTAAAGGTACAGACTAGGAAAAATTCAGTGCGCACACTCATTGAGGAGGGGTCGCACCTTGGGGGGGTGGTAGCTTTTGAGAGGGGTGTGCGTTTTAGTATTATAATGATATTATAATTAGCAAAGTTCACTCTAAGTACAGCACTTCATCAAAGTTGACAGGTCTTTGGCCCAGGACATTGTAAGCGCAGCTTATCAATGTACATCCTGTGCATCCCTAAACTCCCCTGTTCACAGAGCGTGGCCGCGAGGTCTCCACTCCGCTCCACCCTCCATGTAATCTCTCCCAGAGTCAGCACACCAGGCGCCCCTGATGTTGCCAACATCCAAGGCCGTTCAGGGAGTCTCCATGTCACAGACCCGTTGTACATGAGTGCTACGTTCCACCTGGTTTCAAGGCTGTTCTTAGAGGGTAAATTTCCAAAGTACCCCTCAGCGATTACTCCACACACTGGCTCACAGGAGTACCATCTTGTTGTTGGGAAGCCACCCAGCCCACTGCAAATTTTCCTTGCCTAGCAATAGTCAAAATATCTTGCCATTTCTCCTTCTGCCATACAGGTATCCTATTGACCTCCCACCCGTTCTGTTCCCAAAACGGAAGCCATTTGGTGCAGCCTTTAAATATAGCATAAGAATCAGTATAGATATAGGTAGAAGAAGCAGGAGAAGCAGATTGGGCTTCATGCTGAAAAACGCTCCATACTGCAATTAGTTCCCCTACTTGAGCACTGCCTTCTCCTTCAGTAATTATTTGTTCATTGATGTCTACACGGAGTGCCACGGCTCGGTATTTCCAGGTTTTTCCTTCCCGCTTGGAAGAAGCGTCAGTAAACCAGACATTCTGCAACTGCCCAGAAAATGGAGGGGCCACTTGCATTATGGGAGGGAGTTCACTTGTTTCCCTATCTGGGGCCGTCTCCTCTTGAATGGTTAACAGCTTTGAGGCCCCCTCGGATACTGTGAAAATGTCACAATAATGTTCTATCTGGGCATACCATTTCTGCACAGAGGCTCTCTGGGCCACCCCGTCAGGTGGCCATAGCCGTTATCTTGGCGGGGTGTTTTTCATCCTTGTAGCCGTTATCTTGGCAGGGTGTTTTTCATCAACTGGAGGAGTCTCTGGCCATATAGTCAACCTTATCAGCCAAAGGAATTTTTGCTTAGACAAACAATCTTTCAGACAAAAGTTTTATGGTTCAGTCTCTCACACCACCACGTCCTCCTGCTTCTGCCCAGACATCGAGGCTGCCTGTGCCTTGTCCCCAGGGAGCATAGAATCATAGAATCATTAAGGTTGGAAAAGATCTCTAAGATCATCAAGTCTAACTGCCAACCCAACACCACCATGCCTGCCAAACCATGTCCTGAAGTGCCACGTCCACACGTTTTTTGAATATTTCCAGTGATGGTGACTCCACCACTTCCCTGGGCAGCCTGTTCCAATGCTTGACCTCTCAGTAAAGACATTTTTCCTAATATCCAATCTAAACCTCCCCTGGCGCAACTTGAGGCCATTTCCTCTTGTCCTATCACTAGTTACTTGGGAGAAGAGACCAACACCCTCGTCGCCACAACCCCCTTTCAGGTAGTTGTAGAGAGCGATAAGGTCTCCCTTCAGCCTCCTCTTCTCCAGACTAAACAACCCCAGTTCCCTCAGTCGCCCCTCATAAGTCTTGTGCTCCAGACCCCTCACCAGCTTCGTTGCCCTTCTCTGGGCACGCTTGAACACCTCAATGTCCTTCTTGTAGTGAGGGGCCCAAAACAGGGGCACAATCACTTCCCTACTCCTGCTGGCCACACTATTTCTGATACAGGCCAGGATGCTGTTGGCTTTCTTGGCCACCTGGGCACACTGCTGGCTCATATTCAGTCGGCTGTCAACCAGCACCCCCAGGTCTTTTTCTGCCTGTAGTGTTGCAGGTGCAGGGAAGGGCTGGATGCAGAGTGGGGCTGGCTCAGGGTCTGGGAGGGTTCTGCTTCGGTCCTGCAGGGTGCTCGGGAGCATGGATTTGGGATGCTGGCAGCGGGTGCTTCACCCCCAGGGTCCCCAGGACCTGTGCTCTGCCCCAGCTTGCTCTCCAGCTCCAGTAGCCAGGGCAATAATGCAGCAATTAACACTATCTCCCCAGGCAAGGGCTTCCCTGGGTCTTCCCTCCTCTTGGGGAGCCCATAGCATCGCCCACCTGCGGCATTCTGGCTTCAGGAACACAAACCACTGCCATCTCCTTCTTCCTCTGGGCACCCATCCTCTTCCTTGAGGCGATGGGTGCCTCTCATAGGAGCTTTTACAGCAAATCCAGCTTCCAGGGCCTGAAACGCTGCTCTCCAGGGGGCCAGCTAGACACCACCGCTGTGGTCTGGATGCAATTCCAGCCTCTCTGACTTGGGAACGGGCTACAATATCCAAGTTCAGCTTTTATCAACAAACTGTCTTCCCACAGACCTTACGGATTCTACCAGGGCAACATCCCCCTCCTCATTCCCCCTTGGAATGACTTCTCAAGCCCTGTTCCCCTCTCAGCTGTGGCACAGGAACTGTGCAAAGAAAGCCCGCCCGAGGCAGGCAAGCCTCCTTCGTCAGCAGCTTGGTTCCGGCAGACCACGTGCCACCAGCAACAGTCACAACTTTCCCTGGGTGCTCCATGGATGTGGCTAGCACTGGAGGAGCTTCCAGCCACTGGAACCACTCTCCAAACACCTCCTCCCAGGGACCCTTCGTGTCTCCATGGGGTTATTTTGGATTTCTCAGCACTGCTGCAAACAGCCTGTTCCCAGCATCCAGCCATGCCCGGTGTCCAGTGCTCTCCCTCCATCTCTTTGCAGACTCCAGTGCCTCTGTTGTCCCAAATATGGGTTCTTCCACCTGGTGTGCAGAGAGACGAAAAACACACAGAGTCGAGATATTTGCTTTCATTCCAAATTGGCGCAGAATTGGGTGCTAGGTGGTAGGCCCACAAAGCTAGCACACCTCAGTTAACACACAGAAAATATTTATACACTTTGAGCAACAGTTATCAGTATTTTTTAAAAGTTGGCTCCGTTACCCTTGTTCCCATTGGCTCTCACAATCCTCGTCTCCACTTAAAGTCACAGCGTCCTTCTTTTTTTCTAGGCATGCTCAGTGAGGAAGGGGCTTTTGTGAGGAGGGGGCTTTCCCCGCCCAGGGGCAGGTTTCTATTATGCCAATTATATGTTAATTAGATGTTAATTAGGATAGTTCACTCAAGGTTCAGTAGCTGTGTTCCTTTTGTGATTATTTTGTTCCTTCCCTCAAGGTTGCACCTTGTTAACTGCTCACAGGGACTAAACAATACACCCAGCTTAATTCCTTGCATACCTTCAACAGATCCCCCCTTTGAGACTTAGAGAAATAATCAATATTTCAAATAAGTCTCACTTAGATCTTTTCATTCTAAAGTCCCCATCCTTGTGAGGCTTCAGAATTTTCCAAAATTGCTCTAATGGTTTCTTCCCATTGCCATATGTCTTGTTGGAAATTTTTCTATCCTTTATAGGAAAGCTTTTAGGTCTGAGGAGTTTACTTTCCTCTGTGGTGAGCATGCCTACCTTGGGTGATGGGTTAAACATCACTTGCTGTCATCCTACATATCTGATTACATATGATCCAATTTCAGAGATCAATGGGCATATAGTTTGGGTGGTTGCATAGGTTGCATGAGGTTTAAGGATAGGTGTTAGCATGATCTTTAAGGATAGTCCGTTTCAATTATCTTTCCCTGTATTTACCCATAAGCATACTATTGTCAGAGCTGTGTCACTGAAGAAGCTAATGTTACAGTAGGGGTGTGAAAAGCAGCTTTCCCTTTACTTTGATTGAGTTTGATTCATCATTTTGATGACTACAGAGGCATGTCCCTACATTACATTACATTACATTCAGTAGAGATCGTATCACCTGGCTGGTATAACAGAAATAAGTCCCATTTTTGGCCCTATAGCATATCTCCTGACACTACTTATCATATCATCAGCTCCCATATGAGTCTTTTCATGTAGTCTTTTAAGGAGAACACCCATCATTTTATCTGTAATAAGAACTTGTTGGTTTGGAGTGGCCCTCCATCCTTCTGCATTCTTTGTACACTTCAATTTTTCTGCTAATTGATCTTCTTTCTTCGAATACTAAGGGGGTTTTATATCAATCTTTCTGCTGGGTATCAAAGCTCTGATTATTTGCCCGTGTAAGGCAGCACTTTTTGCAACTAAGTCAGCTCTTATGAATTATTTCTCCTTGTCCTTTTTGATGAGCTTTGCAGTGAATTATTGCCACTTCTTTTGGCTCTAGTATGGCCTGAAGAAAATTTAAGATCTCTTGTCTATATTTTATACCGCTCCCTTGTGAATTTAATAGTCCATGTTCCTTCCAAATAGCTCCATGAGCGTGTACAACTCCAAAGGCGTACTTGGAGTCTTGTATATATATTGATTCTTTCTTGTGCCCTTGTTAGAGCAACTATTTCAGTTTTTTGTGCCGAGGTATTAGGGGGTAAAGGTTTGGCCTCTATTTCCTCCCATAAGGTAACCACTGCATATCCAGCTTTTCTTTCTCCATTCTGTATAAAGCTGCTGCCATCTGTAAATAGTTCTAAATCTGCATTTTTCAGTGGCTCGTCTCTCAAGTCTGGCCTGCTGGCATAAACATGTTCTATAGTTGCTAAACAGTCATGTTGTAAAGGTTCCTGTTCTGCCATCAGCAATAAAGTGGCAGGGTTTAGAGCTGATGCTACACTTAGGGTGACATCTTCTTGGTCTATTAATGCAGCTTGGAATTTGGCCAGTTGGTTTGGAGAAATCCAGTGGTGTCCTTTTTGGTTTAGGATAGCAACCACTGCATGTGGGACTAGTACTGTTATTGCTTGTCCCAAGGTGAGCTTCTGGGCTTCTTGAATTAACAAAACAGTGGCAGCTACAGCTTGAAGACAAGCCGAGTTTCTATTATGCCAATTATATGCTAATTAGATGTTAATTAGGATAGTTCACTCAAGATTCACTAGTTGTGTTCCTTTTGTGATTCTCTTGTTCCTTCCCTCAAGATTGCACCTTGTTAACTGCTCACAGAGACTAAACAAGACCCCCAGCTTCATTCCTTGCATACCTTCAACATCCCTAACCATCGAAGCCCTCCCCACAGCAGAGCCTGTGCGGTGCGAGAGCAGTAGGGCCACTCTTTGCCCCTCCCCACTTCCCCCACCAATCAGAACCCTAGGGCCGCACCCACTCCCTCAGCCAATCAGAGTCAGGTATCCATCCTCTTCCCGGCCAATCCGAAGTGGAGGCAGGGGGAGAGGGCAGTGAGGCCGCTTCCTCGCCAGCCCATTGGCGGTTGACTCTGGCTCTGCCCATGGAGGGGCAGGTCAGGTCGCCATGGCAGCACGACGACGGTGTGAGAGACCTCGCCGTCCAAGATGGCGCTGTGGAGTGGACGGGGGCTAGGCTGGGGGCTGCAGGTGGAGGGCAGCGCTGTTGGGGCGGGCAGCCAGTATGTAGGCAACGTTCTCCCGTAGGAAGCCAGGCCCGTGGGGCAGATGCAGGCTCACCAGCTGTCTGCCCCCTGATGCTGCTGCTCCCTCAGTGTCTCCCCCAAAATAGGGGGGTGCCCCCCACCTCCGGCCTTACCTGGCCTCCTCCTGCTCCGTGGCCAGTGGAGTCTTCTCCTGGCTCTTGCTGCTGCCGCTGCTAGCAGGGCTGCTCTCTGACATGGGCCCTCCGTGGCTGATGCTGTGGGGGGGAGGAGGGCACCCTTCATCCTCCCTCCTTGCACCACAAATGGTTGCAGTGGGGGGAAGGCGGCATGCCGGGCCAGGGCAGGGCCATGGGGCTGTAGAGGGGGAGGTAGTGGGAAAGGAGGGGCACTCTTGCATGCCGAGCCCCTTTGGTGGGTGTTGGGGCTGTGGCAGGGACGTCATGCCCCGGACCCCCCCTGGGATGGGCACCCCCATACCTGATGTTGCAAGACAACATCTCCTTTTGGTGTTTGCGGAACCAGGCATGCCGGGCCTGGCGGCACTCGCTCTCCCTGATGAAGCTGTCTGTCCTGGTCAAGAGCCAGGAAGGCCACCTGTGCCTGTTCCCGTTCCTTGGCCATCAGCAGCCACCAGCAGGGTGTTCTGGGGGGGCAGAGAGGTGAAGTGGCTCAGCAGGGGGCTGGGTTGTGGGGAACTCCCCGCTCCCATGCCCAACATTGTGGGGGTCTGCTGCTTCGGGTGCCATGGCCATGGGTGCCAGCTGAGGTAGCCAGCCCTGGGTGCCACAGCTATGGGTGCTGGCCATGGGAGCTGGCCCCGGGTACCATGGCCATGGTTGCCGCAGCTGTGGGTGCTGGCCCTGGGTGCCATGGCTGTACCTGCGGCCATAGTTTCTGCAGCAGCTGGATGGATTCGTGGGCAAGGAAGTCGTGCCACTTGAAGTGCCCCTTCTTGTCGGTGTCCAGGACGGAGAACTGCAGGGCTGCCTGCTCCTCCTGGGCCTTGGCCATGGGCTGCTTGAACTGCTGCTTGTGCACCAGTTGCTTATAGTGCAGGAAGTTGTCCAGAGTCAGGCAGGACTCTGCAGGGGTTTGCTGCATGGCACCCAGGGAGGGGGGACCTGCCTCCCCCAACCACCCTTGCCCTCCCCGGGAGCATCCTGCTAGCACCTGCTGGAGAGCCTAGTGAGTAGGGTCTGCAGGGAGAGGGTGGGGGGCAGCTCTCAGGGAAGGCTCGGGGAGGTTGAAAGTGCCCTGTGCATCACCTGGGGCTGGTGACATGAAGCTGGGTGGCTCAGAGGCACAGCAATTTGGGTGCCCAGCCTTTTCTCCAGGTCACCAGGAGCACCGTGCACTCTCCCCCACCCCCATTCCTCTCTTTCCCTGCTTCTGCTTGCACTAACGGGGATCCCACAGCTGCCAGCCTTAGCGGAGCTTTTACCTCCTGCCGGGCAGGGGAGCAGCAGCACCAGCCTGGGACTAGGACCATGTCCGGGACCTGCTGTGAGGAAGGGTCTGCACTTGGAATGATCTTGCACTGCTGCAGGGTCTCCATCAGGCTGTACATTTCTTCCTCTGTCGCAGGAGACTGAGGTTGTCCTGGGGTGGGAGGCAGAGAGGAGCCATGGGGCAGAGGCACAGGGTGGGGGTGGTGTGAGCACCCAGCCATCCCACAGCACTGGAATCCCTTGAAGGCATGTGGGCACACAGAGAAGGGCAGTGTGCTGTGTCACCCAGGGGTGCTGCAGTGGGGTGGCTTCATGCCCCTGGGCTTCAGGCTCCATTCCAGCTCTGCCACAGCTCCTCATGTGCCCAGCGGCAGGCCCCCTGGTGTCATGTCCCCCACCAAGGTGCTGGGGGGGCTGGCTGCCAGGATGGGGAGGTGGTGAAAGGCGACTGTCCCTGTCTTCTGGTGTCTCCCCATCAGGCCAAGGTGGGTAGCAGGAGCCAGGGAGCAGCAGGTCCCCATTGCCCCCAGACAAGGCTGCGATGTGGGACCCTGCTCGTGTCCACAAGGGGCACAGCTCCGGTGTCCCCACCCCAGGCACTCACGCAGTAGTAACAGCTCCAGCCTGTCTTGGTGTGTACCCTTTCCATCATCTCCGTGGCACTGTCGTTCTGCAGGTAGCCCATGTGGCACAGGCAACCATCGTGGTACACCCGACTGCAGACGTGGCAGGGGAAGAGGCTCTCAGCCGTCCACACCTCACAGATCTCACACATCTCATCGTTGAGGACCTGGCGAGCAATGGGCAGCTGCTCAGAGAGGCAATGTGGGCAGGGAGCTGGCTTCTCAAGGTGGGGGTCAGGGCAGCAACTTCACAGGTGGGGATGGATGTTGGGGGTCAGAGGGGATGGGGAGGGTGGGTTTGTGTGGGTCTGGCATAGGGAATAGGTGGGTGGTGGGGTTGTAAAGGGCATGTCTGACTTGCTGGCCAGTTAGGGTGAGGAGGATGGATGGGTCAGGCTGTAGGGTTGGTGGGGCTGTGGGGTTGTAGGTTCTCTGGAGTGCAGCATGGTAGGTGTGGATGGTGGGGCTGTGGGGCTGTAGGTTGGCTGGTCTTTATGGTTGTAGTGTGGGTGGGTGGAAGTGTTGATCTGTGGGTTGGCTGGTTGTAGGTGTGGATGGATAAGCTGTAAGGTGAGCTGGGGTGTAGTCATGTAGGGGTGGGTGGATGGATGGGTAGGGTCATGGGTGTGGATGGGTGGGCTGTAGGATTGTGGGCATGAGTGGATAAGCTGTTGGGTTGTAGATGGGCTGGGCTGTAAGGGTCGCAGGTGTGCATGGATGAGTTGAGTTGTAGGCTGGCTGGCTGGCTGTAGGCTGACAAACACATAGATCAGATGGTCCGTCTCTCTCCCCCAAAGCTGGAGCTGTCTGTGCCCAGCAGTGACCTCTCCTCTCCAAGACACCCCGGGGTCCCTCCAGGGCACATCTGACCAGTCGCACCCTCCCCCCGTGTGGCATCTCCAGCTGCCCAACCCAACCCCTGGCCCCCTGCCCCACTGAGCTGCCTCTGGAGCTTTGCTGTGCCCAGGGAGGCTGTCTGCCTGGCAGGCACCGGGGACACTTGCACATCCCCTGAGCTTTCCCCTGCACATCTCCAGCCCCATTCCCATCCCTCCCACCCCATCCCTGTGCTCCAGCTGCTTGCCTGCTCCTGCTGCTCCAGGCTGATGTCTAGGGGCTCATCATCATGCAGTTCCCGCTTGGGCCAGATGAAGGCGGGCAGCGTGAACCTGTTGGCTTGGTCAAACAAGACCATGGGGTGGTTTACATGGCACCGGGCCTCCTGGCAGCAGATGGAGTGCAACTGTCTCCAAGGGGCAAAAGGATTCTTGCTTAGGAGCTGGCAGGCCTCATTGAGAGGGCTTTAAACTAGATTCGAAGGGGGGAGGGGATAAAACCAGGCTCACTAGAGATGAGCCTAGGGGTGGCATGCCAATGTTGGGGGTGAAATCGATAGCCCAGCTCAAGTGCATCTACACCAATGCATGCAGCATGGGCACCAAACAGGAGGAGCTGGAAGCCATTGTGCAGCGGGACAGTTATGATGTAGTTGCCATCACAGAAACATGGTGGGATGCTTCTCATGACTGGAGTGCTGCAATGGATGGCTATAAGCTCTTCCGAACAGATAGGCAGGGAGGGAGAGGTGGTGGGGTGGCTCTGTATGTTAGGGAGTGTTTTGATTGCATAGAAATCAAAGATTGTGAAGACCAAGTAGAGTGCTTGTGGGTAAGGATGAGGGGGAAGGCCAATGAGGCAGATATCCTGCTGGGAGTCCACTCAACCAGGATGAAGAGGCAGATGAAGCATTCTGTAAGTGACTGGCAGAAGTCTCACAATCACTAGCCCTTGTGCTTGTAGGGGACTTCAATCTACTGGACGTCTGCTGGAAGTCCACAGCAGAGAGGAAACAGTCTAGGAGGTTCCTGGAGTGTGTGGAGGATAACTTCCTGACACAGCTGGTTAGTGACCCTACCAGGGGAGGTGCCTTGCTTGACCTGCTGTTTACAAACAGAGAAGGACTGGTGGGAGATGTGATGGTCGGAGGCCGTCTTGGGCTTAGCGACCACGACATGATAGAATTCTCAGTTGTGAGTGAAGTAAGGAAAGAGGTCAGCAAAACTGCTATCATGGACTTCCGGAGGGCAGACTTTGGCCTGTTCAGGTCACTGGTTGAGAGAGTCCCTTGGGAGACAGTCCTGAAGGACAAAGGGGTCCAGGAATGTTGGACAGTCTTCAAGAAGGAAATCTTAAAGGCGCAGGAGCAGGCGGTCCCCATGTGCCGTAAGAAGAGCTGGCGGGGAAGGCGACCGGCCTGGCTGAACAGGGAGATTTTGCTGGGACTCAGGGAAAAGAGGAGAGTTTATCACCTCTGGAAGAAGGGGCAGGCAACTCACGAAGAGTACAAGGATCTCATTAGGTCAAGCAGAGACAAAATTAGAAAGGCAAAAGCCCAGCTAGAGCTCAATCTGGCCACAGCTATAAAGGATAACAAAAAATGCTTCTACAAATATATTAACAACAAAAAGAGAGGCAAGGAGAATCTCCATCCCTTACTGGATATGGCAGGGAACATTGTCACCAAGGATGAGGACAAGGTTGAGGTACTTAATACATTCTTTGCCTCAGTCTTTAATAGCCAGACGAGGTATCCACAGGATATTCAGCCCCCTGAGCTGGAAGACGGGGATGGAGAGCACAATAAACTCCTCATAATCCAGCAGGAAACAGTTAAGGACCTGTTAAGCCACCTGGACACCCACAAGCCTATGGGGCCTGATGGGATCCACCCAAGAGTACTGAGGGAGCTGGCAGAGGAGCTTGCCAAGCTACTCTCCATCATTTATCAGCAGTCCTGGTTAACAGGGGAGGTCCCAGATGACTGGAGGCTTGCCAATGTGACGCCCATCTACAAGAAAGGCTGGAAGGGGGACCCAGGGAACTACAGGCCTGTCAGCCTGACCTTGGTACCGGGGGAGATTATAGAGCAGTTCATCTTGAGGGCACTCACAGGGCATGTGCAGGACAACCAAGGGATCAGGCCCAGCCAGCATGGGTTCATGAAAGGCAGGCCCTGCTTGACCAACCTGATTTCCTTCTATGACCAGGTGACCCGCCTAGTGGATGAGGGAAAGGTTGTGGATGTTGTCTACCTGGACTTTAGTAAAGCCTTTGACAGCGTCTCCCACAGCATTCTCCTGGAGAAAGTGGCGGCTCATGGCTTAGACAGGTGTACTCTTTGCTGGGTAAAGAACTGGCTGGACGGACGAGCCCAGAATGTTGTGGTGAATGGCATTAAATCTGACTGGTGGCCAGTCACAAGTGGTATTCCCCAGGGCTCGGTTTTGGGGCCGGTCTTGTTCAATATCTTTATTGATGATCTGGATGAGGGGATCAAGTGCTCCCTCAGTAAGTTTGCAGATGACACCAAGTTGGGTGGGAGTGTTGATCTGCTGGAGGGTAGGAGGGCTCTGCAGAGGGATCTGGACAGGCTGGATCGATGGGCAGAGGCCAACTGTATGAGGTTTAATAAGGCCAAGTGCAGGGTCCCACACTTCGGCCACAACAACCCCATGCAAGGCTACAGGCTTGGGGCGGAGTGGCTGCAGAGCTACCCGGCGGAAAGGGACCTGGGGGTGCTGGTCGACAGCCGGCTGAATATGAGCCGGCAGTGTGCCCAGGTGGCCAAGAAGGCCAACAGCATCCTGGCCTGTATCAGAAATAGTGTGGCCAGCAGGAGTAGGGAAGTGGTCGTACCCCTGAACTCAGCACTGGTGAGGCCGCACCTTGAATACTGTGTTCAGTTTTGGGCCCCTCACTACAAGAAGGACATTGAGGTGCTGGAGCATGTCCAGAGAAGGGCAACGAAGCTGGTGAGGGGTCTGGAGCACAAGTCTTATGAGGAGCGGCTGAGGGAACTGGGGTTGTTCAGTCTGGAGAAGAGGAGGCTAAGTGGAAACCTTATTGCTCTGCCACTACCTGAAAGGAGAGAGTGGTCAAACATTGGAACAGGCTGCCCAGGGAGGTGGTGGAGTCACCATCTCTGGAAGTATTCAAAAAACGTGTGGATGTGGCACTTCGGGACATGATTTAGGGGGCATGGTGACGTTGGATTAACGGTTGGACTTGATGATCTTGAAGGTCCTTTCCAACCTTAGTGATTCTGTGATTCTGTGATTCTGTAACTCCTCCGGCTCCAAGTCCCGTCCGTCCTGCAGCCATTCCCAGGCTGCCTTGCTGGCGCTGCTCTCCTCTGTCTGGGAGGGCCCTGCTGACGCCTCCTCCTCTCCCTCCTGCACTGTCTGCTCCAGCGTCCACCGGTGTGTGCCCCCCACCTCTGCCTGCTGCCGTGTTGATGACTGCTCCTGCAGCCCATCCTTAAAGGCTGTCATGGCCAAACTGACCTGCACCTTCTCCACTGTCTGCTGCCTGGACATCAGCACCCCCATGGCTCTGTAGGGGGGAGGAAGGTGCTCAGTGCAAAGACCTCGGGGTGCAGTGCTGCCCTCCACCCCTGCACCACCAAGCCATGTCCCTGGCCCCAAAAAGGTGTCCTGGTGGCTGCCCCCCAGCTGCAAGGAGAGCAGCTCAGGGCAGGGAGAAATGGAGGCTCCTTGGCAAGCCAGAGCTGAGGTCATCTGTGGTGGCCATGGGGAGATGGACCCGAAGCCATGTGGAGATCTGGCCATGGAGGGCCTGAGTGTTGGTGGAGTGGACAACAAGCAGGGAGCTGGTTTGGAGGCACCCTGCCTCGCATATCCTTGCTCTGTAGACTCTGTCTTAACAAGAAATGCTTCCAGGCCCTTCCCACACCAGACCCAGAGGGCTGGGACCAGCTGTAACCCTGCCCCTTGTGTGCATCTCCTTTCTGCCTTGGAGAAAGCCTCTTTGGCCAGCC
Source organism: Phaethon aethereus (assembly GCF_964289735.1). NCBI lineage: Eukaryota > Metazoa > Chordata > Aves > Phaethontiformes > Phaethontidae > Phaethon > Phaethon aethereus. The sequence goes on from NC_138581.1 coordinate 25,031,467, forward strand.
AAGGGTGTCCTCCCTGCTCTGCTGCTCTGCCCAGGACTGGGGCAAAACGGAGCTGGTGCTGGGTCTCTTACCTTCACTAAATTTCAGTTCACCCCCCCATTCTCACTCAGGCTCACACGCTCGTGTATGCTACTGCCCTGATCACTGGGCATCCTGCATCCCACCCTGAAACATGGGTCGGGGCTGGCTCGCAGCTAGGAGCCAGGTGGGGAGGCTGGGCCAGCCCTGGGAGAACTGCGAGGGTGCAGGAGGGAAGGGGAGCAGTGCATGGGTTTGGGGCACATGGATCCTGAGAAGGAGGCTTAGCTGCAGGGCTGAGGGAAGATCATCTTGGGGTAAAATGGGGAGGGCAACGGCAGCAGGTCGGGCTCTGTCTCGATGGGGGTGGACATGATGCTGGGCTGGAGAAGGGCGAGGATAGGTTGGTCTGAAGCCAGGGAGAAGCAGGATTTGGTCTCCAGCGGTGTGGGGCACAACATCACCCCACTTGGATCCTGGCACTGCCCCCATGCCCAGCTGGGGTTCTGTTATGGAAGATGCTGCAGCCAAGAGGAGCTCCCAGCTAGTACCCAGGGACCAGTGGGTGGCATTTGCTGCCTGTGCAAGGGGGGACATCAGACCAGCCATCTCCTGGCCCCACCAGCCTCAGCAGGGAAGTCCCCAGGTAGTGGGATAATTAGCAGCACGCGTGCACACGGAAATCTTGCAGCTGCGGGAGAACACGGTACTGTGGGCACTGCTGTGGCAGGAAGCCTGGGCAGGGTAATTACAGCTGCCTCACATCAGTGGTGCCGAGCAGACCATGCTGGCAGGCAGCAGCCTGCAGCCCTTTGCTCGTCCCTACACCTGCAGATGCCCAGCCCCACGCTCTTGCCCTCACCCTGTGTCCCCCAGCCGTGTGGACTCTGTTCAGACACATGCATGGGCATGCAAACCCAAACACCACCATGCACACATGCATGTGACTTCTCAGCCTCCCTCCCCTCCACAGGACCATCTGTGTGCAGATTCCTATGTGCGGAGTCAGATGTGCAACACATGTGGGGCCCCGTCCTGTGTGCAGGGGTCTCGGCGGCGGGCATGCACGGGCAGGGCTATTTGCACCTGTTGGCCCCCATGCCTGGCTCAGGGCTGGTGCCCAGTGCACCGCAGCTCCTGGGGCTTTACAAAAGCGGGAGCAGGGAAGAGCTGGAGGCACATGTCCAAGCCACAGCAACAGCATCGCTGCAGCTGTGCCAGTGGGAGGGATGACACCTGGGTGTCTCTGCCACCTTGCCATGCCATCACCCCCTGCCTGGGCAGCTCAGGTTCCCATCAACCGTGGGCAGGATCAGCTCTCCTGTTGGGCAGCATTGCAGTTCTGCCTACAAGCCAGTGAGCTGGGGACACCGCAGGGAAATCCCTGCCAAGGGCTGCCTTTGCAGGTCCTTGCATCACTGAGCACAGGCCAGATCCTGGCCTCATTCTGCCCAAGGCTTGGGTAGAAGCGGGGAGGAGAGGGCACAGTGGGGCTGGGCTCATGGGGAAAAGCCAGAAGAGGGATATGGGCCTCAGTTCTCAGTGCACCAATCCCCCCAGTAGCCTCACTGGTGCTCCTGATTCCCAGCGTGCTGGCAGCATCTCCCTGCAGTGTCGTGGGGCTCTGGGTGGCCCATCCCCAGCCACCCTGCAGTGCAGCAGGGCAGCCTGGGCAGCAGCGGGGTGGCTGGCATAACAGCCTGCTGTAATCCCCCAAAAATGAGGTTCCCCTGTGTGTTCATGTGGCATGGTCACACCCCTGCCTTGCTGGAGGATCCCAGCCTGTCTCCTTGTCTCCAGTCCCTGGTGACTGTCCTCTCCCAAGGCCACCCTGAGTGTCTCCTGCCAGTGCCACCATCTGCTGCATGCCTGGCATGGAGTCTGGAGGCCATCACTCCTATCATGGCTTATGTTTGTTCTCAGCCCCACTGGCCTCCCTGTCCCTGCTAATGCTGCATGGCTGAACCCTGCCTGCATATCCAGGGACTGAATGGCCTCACCCTGAGCTCCCTCTCCAGACCCCACTGCCTTTCCACAGGCCCCAAAAGCTCCCCAGATACCCCAAACCTGCTCTGCACACTCCAGGACCCCCTATCCCCCACATCCTGCTTGACCCATTGTCTGTGCAGGGTGGGACATCACACCCACACAGAGCCTGGCCCTGGCTCAGGGTCCTGCCAGGCTCAGAGGGATCCCCCTCTCCTGGGGACCCTTGGACACAGGGAGGGGAGACTAGAGGCACCCTCACCCCATAGCAGCCCAGTTACCCAAAGAGCCCCTGCGTCCCCACACGTCCCCAGGAGAAGGTGTCTCCGCTGCTTTTTGCGGCCACCCCCCGCTGCCCGGCTGATGTTGTCCTGAGGCACTGAGGCCTTGACATTGCTGCTGGGCACCAACGTGGGGGCTATTTTTAGGTTGTCCCTGTGGAGGAGCTAAATCTGGGCACAGGCCAGAGCTGCCTGCAAATGTTTGGCTCTGCCAAGTACTGCTGGCGCCAGGGGCTGTCACAGCAGATGGTGGGCACCTTCTCACCCCCTTCCCTTCCCTTCCGTTACCCTGACCCCCTGCACCCCCGCCCCGTACCCTGGGCAGCACTCATTCCCTGCACTCTTCTGATGGGGAAATGCTCCTTGCTACTTCGTCCCCGGAGCAAAACACTGAGCCAGAAAGCACTTCATCCCCCTAGCACCCATGGACTCATCTTTCCCAGCCCCACACAGCTCTCTGTGTGGGGAAACTGAGGCACAGAGGCAAGGCTGGTGCAGTTGGCATGGGGATTATCCTGTCTTGGGGGAGGATGGGGGCACTGGTGGGACAGGGCTGGCTGGCAGCCAGCACAGAGGCACCTTGGGAGGAGGAAGTGGAGCAGAGCATCCCAATGCAAACAGAGCTAATGGTCTCCACATGGCTCCAAAATCTCCTCTCATCCATGGCAGAGGGAGTGGGGAGGTGTTGGCACCTGCAGCTTGTGCTGGGAGTTACAGGGCACTGGGTTTGGCTGTGAGGGTGGTGGTGGGTGCAGGGCAGTGGGTGACACATGGGTGGGTGTATCACAGCATGATGGGGATGTTGTGATGGCTGAGAGCGCAGGATGGATGTGGTGGGGACAGGCTGTGGGCATGGGGTGGATGTGTTATGGCATGGCTGGCAGCACGGGGCAGGTGTTACGGCCCGGCAGGGGGTGTGCAGGTGTTGTTGCAGTGGCTGTGGGCAATGTTGTGAGTGGTGGCTTTGGGTGCAGGGATGTTGCAGCAGCTGTGGGTGTGGAGTGGTGTCTGTGGTGGCTGGGGGTGCGGGATGGGTGTGTTTCAGTGGCCATGGGTGCAGGGCAGGTTGTTGCAGTGCCCAGTGGTGGCATGGGGAGCTGGGGGTGTGGAGTGCTGTGGCAGGACCATGGATCCATAGGGCTGGCTGTTGCCTCCCTGCCTGCCACCTGCTCAGCCATGCTTGCCTGCCCCATGGCGCGTCCTCAGTGCAAAGCCCTGCCAGCAAACCAAGGGCTGGTGAGCACTTGGGCTGGTGCACGCCATGAGCAGGTGTCGCAAATGGATAATTTAGGCCGCTTAAAGAATCACCATCAAAGATATCAGAAAGCAAATGATTTTTAATATAAATATGTAAAAAGCGTGACAACAGAATTCAATGGCAAGGTCCACTCTATTACTTATTCAACATGGAAAAGGTATACAGAAAGAAACCAAATTACGATTAAATTGGAATGATTTACTCATGTATTGAATCGAGAGAAAGTAGGGGAGACCCTCCCGTTGAGTCACGGGATTCAGAGTGGACCCACTTGCTTTCTAAACTCCTTCTCAGAGAGGAGTCTAGATGTGGCTGAATCCACTCCTAGTTCCAGACTTGGTCAACAGTTTATGACTAAAGGGATAGGGTATCGGGGATTCTGGTCTAGTGATATATGTTGTGCTTGCTGTAACTTTAGGACTTCGGGACATGGTTTAGTGGGCATGGTGGTGTTGGGTTGGCGGTTGGACTTGATGATCTTAGAGGTCTTTTCCAACCTTAATGATTCTGTGATTCTGTGATATAGGGAGCGCCGGGGCTGCACCATGGATGGGTGCAGGGTATGGGCTTGCAACCGCAGCATCCCAGCACCAGCCTCACAGCGCCCTTGCAAGGGGCGCACTTTTTCCCATAGGGAGGCACAGGCAGCCCTCTCTGTGTCCCCTCCTTGCTACCCGCCCCACCTACGTGGCTTCCCCCCTGCAGCATCACTCGTCCCTGCGCCCTCCCTTGGTGGGGCCACCTCTGCTGCAGGCCGGTCGAGCATACTCACATTGGAGCTTTACAAGTGGAACAGAAACACCTAATAAAGGCCAACTTCATTAACCAGGGCTGTCATGGGGATGATTGCTGCCTTCCTGAGCTGCTTTATGAGCAATAAAGCTGTGGGAGAGGAGAGGAGAGGAGAGGAGAGGAGAGGAGAGGAGAGGAGGAGGAGAGGAGAGGAGGAAATCCTGCTCACATACCTCTGTCCTGCTGGCGAGGGCACCACTGGGACCCATTTTGGAGGCTGGGGGCAAGCAGGCAGCCCCCAGGGCTGGAGGCAGATGCAGAGCCCAGCTGGCTCCAGGGGAACATGGTCCAGTGGAGCTCAGACCCGGGAGCACTGGATCTGACCATTGCACCCTCCTGGGACACGCCTGGGTCCTGTCCTGTCGTGGAGGTGGGATGCGGCATGGTTTGCACCCAACCTGGGGGCTACGCAAGTCTCCTGGGTACTGCTATTTAGACAAGGATGTGGTGCTTGCAAGCAAGTCCAGCAGCCGCCACATTGCTTTTGGTGTCTCCAACATCCCCAGCCATGCAACGCTTTGTGCCAGCCTTGTTCCCATGCTGCAGCATCCTATCGGGAGGCTTCACGCAAAGGCTTGTCCCCAGCCTCTCCAAGTCTGGAAACTCGGTCCTTTACCCACACGGGGGTCTGTGCACACTCCCTGGGCTGCATCCCAGCCCCTTGTAGGACCTGATGCCTCTCACCCTTCTTGGAGACCCCCAAGCACCTCTGATGGGGTGAGCAGGGACAACTCTGCGGAGCGGCAGAGCCCTGGCACTCGGCCGCCCCCTGCTTGCCTCTTAATCAGCTAATTGTGTGTTTGGGGTTTCAGGCGAGGGCCCTAACCTGGCGTTGCCATACCAGCCATATCAGCATCACTTTCAAACATTTACCAAGCAGGCTTGAAATGCAGAAGGGGGGGGGAGATGAGGCCAAACAGAGGGTTGATGGGAGGGGAGAGTAAAAGGGCTGTCTGCACCTCTTTCATTATACCATCACCTCTTTCATTATACCATGCAGAGTCCTGCAGGGCAGAAAGCTCTGATTAAAATGGCTCTTGCTGGGATTCAGAAGCTTTTTGGGGAAAAAAAATGCCCCTGCCTGTTGGAGTCTGTCTGAAGCACTGTTGGTGGTAGGATCGTCTAGCACTGGTGGGTGAGGGGAGGGCTATGAGACAAAGGGGCCCAGGTTGTGTCCCTGGGCAGAGAGCTTGGGGACAGGCAGTGGGTGCTGGCACTGGGGATCTGCCATTCCCAGCACTGGCTGGGCTGATGGTACAGCCAGCTGGTGCGGCAGGTTGGTGGAAGAGGGAGAAAAGGTAGCTGTGGGGTGATGTGGGGCAGATCTTACAGCTCAGAGGGTCTGGCCCATGTTTATCCTCGACCTGGTGTTGTCCTGGGGTATGGGGCAGGACCCGCTGCCCCCCGGCAGCGCTGGCCCCCCCTGGCATGTGCCTGCCCTGCTTTCTGCAGCTGGGTTGCGTGTCTCCTGTGCTCCCTGGCTGTGCCCCAGTCCCTCCTCTCTCCTCCTTCCAAATCCACCTCTTTGCCACCATTGGCCTTTTCTGTGAGCTGGATCAGGCCTCTCCAGCACCTCCTGCCCAGTCAGATGGGCTCTGGGCTGCTTTTCCTTGCCAGCATCAGCATGGCATGAGCCCTCCCTTGCCTCCTGGCCCACGTCTGTTGTCTACAGCAGTGACTGGTGGGGTGCAGGTGAGGGAGATGCCCTCCAGAGTGGGGGCCATGGAGGCAGGTGTGCGTTCCCCCTCCTGCTCACACAGCTTCCCCTGCAAACCCCTTTAACAGATCAAAATTGTATATGCTGAGCCATGCCGGAGCTGAAAGCACAGCACAGTTTTGCAGATTTTAGTCAAAGGAGGGCCATGTCAAGGCAGGAGGCATCGGCTGCTGCAGGGACACAGGGGAGATGGGGAGAGGGGATGGCAGGTCAGAGGAAGGATGACATACAAGGACACACAGTTTCTGAGGGTGACACGTGGCCTTTTTGGCATCCTGTCTCATAGGATGGCCATTGCTGTGGCATCTGAGTACCTCTGCCCAGCTCTTCTCCATCCTGGCATACCCTGGCTGGGCTCTGACACCCACCCAAGCAGCGTGTGAGCCTGGAGGTACAGGGCCATCACCCTGGCTTTGGAGGAGAAACAGCCAGTCCCTTCTGCCTGCTCATTGCTGAGGCTTCAACATGTAGGGCTGCTTCCCTTCAAACCCCCACTCGTCCTTCTCTGCGCTGAGCAAATCACTCCATCCCTTGCATGCTGGCAATGCAGCTCAGCCGTGAATCACCATGGGCAAGGCTGCTCCTCAGGCGTTTCTTGGTCTCCAGAGAAGAGCCTGTGCACCATGCTCCCTCTTGGCCCTGCACCTCCTCCCTGGCCCCCAGCTCTCTGGAGACCAGCCCTTGCCGAGGGAAGGGCCTGGAGGGAGGCAGAGGACTGTTTGTCTCGCACAAGCTCTCTCCTTCCCCTCCACGCACCTGATCCCAGGTGTCTACATGAGCTCCGCATGCCCCAAGTCCCATCGTGGTCAATGAGCATCAACTAGCACCACCAGAGAGGCTGTCTGCTTACCCTTGTCATGGAGGGTTGCAGGGACATGTCCCCTGGGGGACCCTGCCCACCCCACAGCTCCTTCCAGCGGCATGTAGGTCCCCTGGGAGTCCTGTGTCCCACCTGCTATTTCTAGCTGCTGAGGGCAGCTGGAAGTGGCCAGAGGCTGTGGGGTAGCTGCCCCAGCCTCAGGCTGGGAGCAGATGCAGAGGTCAGTGCAGAAACATGGCTCAGGCTTTGCTTGGGAAGCACTGGGATTGCCTGCGCTGCCCAGGGCTTTGCAAGCAGCTGTGAGACAGACCGGTGGGTGCAGTTAGCATGGTGCTAAGCCCTGGCTATCTGCCTTGCCGAGCATATCTTGCATGGTCCAGATGGCTTTTTGCTGGCAGAGCATGGCCCTGGCAGCTCACGTCTGCTGCAGATGGTGCCTCCTCCTGTACACCCCTGGGGCCTGGTGTGCTCGGTGTCTGGTACTAGGACTTGCACAGAGCTTGCCATAGTGTAAATCAGGGCATCAACAAGGTAGGAAGGTAAGTCCTCCTCCTCCAGGCTGTGTGCATGCCCCTAGCTGCTGCTGGCCCTGCTTTGATGGAGCAAAGTGGGCAGGTCTCAGGGGAATGCTCTGTGCCATGGGGTGTGCCCAGTGGGAGCACCCTGGGGTGTACCTCCCAGATCCTGCACCCTCCCTGTGGCTTCACAACTATGGACTGAGAACCAGCCGGGAGCTGGGACAAGCAGGGGCATCCCCTGTTACAGCCACCAGGACAGTCTGCATCCTCCTGGCTGCTGCCTGCTTTGCCTTGCTCTGCTGTGAACATCATGGTTTGGTCTCCATCTTCACTGTGTGTCCTTTTGACGGGGAGTAAACTCCAAACCATTATCCCTGGGCTGTTTGTCTCTTGCAGCTTCAGAAGAAGATGACCAGTGTGACCTCCATGCAGGCAGTGGTGAGAGGGGATGTGATGTTTTGGGACCCTGCACCCCACCCCAGGAAGTCTCGAGTACCGCTCGATCCCATGCAACACTTCTGGGCCTCTGAGGGCTGGGCGTGAGGCTCCTTTCTGGGCAGCTCTGGCCGTGAGTTTTACGGCTGCCTGGAACATCTCCAAAGGATTGATTTACTGTAATTCCTCTGGAAAGCAACTTTTGTGATTGCTAGCCTGGAGATCTCAAGCTGGACTTAAACAACAGGATCCTAAAGAGGCCTTGAATAATTGAGCCTAATAAACATTAATAAATTGCCTGCATGGTGGCAGGGCATGTAATTGCAAGGAGCGTTCTGGAAGCACAGCTCTGCAGGCAAACATGCACTCACGGCAGGGCTGGGGCACAGCCTGGTTAACACTGATGCTGTCGGGCCATGCAGAGCCATGTGTGGCCGTCAGCCCTGCCACCCTCCCCTGGGGTTAGCAGTGGCCAGGGACAGGGGGTGCTGGCCACCATGTGAGTATTTAGATGTCCTCAGTGGGCCTCTCTCTTCCATGAGCTTGTCTCCTCTTGAACCCAAGTACACTTGCAGCATCCACAGCTTCTTTTATCAGGGATGTTCTCCACCTCTGAGTGTTGGGATCACTCTGCACGGCTCGACCTTAAGGAGAAGGAGCTGCAGCATTGAGAAGCTGGTAAACAGCTGGATATCTGCACGGCTCGGCCTTGAGGAGAGGGAGCTGTGGCATTGGGAAGCTGGTAAACAGCTGGACATCTGCAGGGCTCAGCCTTGAGGAGAAGGAGCTGTGGTAAACAGCTAAGAAGAAGCAAGAAAAACAGGGACACCTGCAAGCAGCAATCCTGACTGTGTGAGGGGCGCGTGGACAGCGCATGATATCTTGTATATAGCCAATTACAATAATGTGTATAACAAGCTGTAACCAATCATGAGTGTGTGCGCAGTGACTAAGCGAAAATTATGATATATATTGGAGTCAGACAAGACAATAAACGGCATTGACCTGATCATATTGGTCGTATGCGTCGTGTCCGAGACTTCCGTGTCATCTGAGCCATCCTCATCCCTCAAGCACCCTGGAGGACCTGAGACACTCCCTTCAGAAAGTCCTGCCTGCCCTCATGTACAAGCCAGATGGAGGTATGTCCCAAATTGGAGTTGGCCTGCGGATGCTTCCTGTTCTTTGTCACCAAGGACTGAGTGTCCTGTCTGTGGCCAGACTTCATAAAGGACTGTCCCATGCATCATAAAAACTGATACACTGCAAAATCCATCTCCCGGGGCCAAGTGATAGCAAGAAGGCACAGTCTAAGCTTTGTACAACTGTGATGGGTTTGACCTTGGCTAGATTCCAGGTGCCCACCAAAGCTGCTCTATCACTCCCCCTCCTCAGCTGGACAGGGGAGAGAAAGATATAGCAAGAAGCGTATGGGTTGAGATAAGGACAGGGAGAGATCATTCAGCAGTTATCATCATGGGCAACAGACTCAGCTTGGGGAAATTTGTTTAAATTATTGCCAGTCAAAATCATAGTAGGATAATGAGAAATAAAACCAAATCTTAAAAAACCTTCCCCCCACCCCTCCCTTCTTCCTGGGCTCAACTTTGCTCCTGATTTTTCTACCTCCTCCTCCCCGAGCATCACAGGGGGACAGGGAACGGGGGTTGTGGTCAGTTCATCACACGTCGTTTCTGCCGCTCCTTCCTCCTCAGGGGGAGGACTGCTCACACTCTTCCTCTGCTCCACCATGGGGTCCCTCCCACAGGAGATAGTCCTCCATTATCTTCTCCAATGTGAGTCCTTCCCACAGGCTGCAGTTCTTCACAAACTGCTCCAGCCTGGGTCCTTTCCATGGGGTGCAGTCCTTCAGGAACAGACTAGCAGCATGGGTCCCCCACAGGGTCACAAGTCCTCCCAGAAAACCTGCTCCAGTGTGGGTTTCCCACAGGGTTGCAGCCTCCTTCAGGCATCCACCTGCTCCGGCGTGGGGTCCTCCATGGGCTGCAGGGGGACAGCCTGCCTCACCATGGTCTTCACCACGGGCCACAGGGAAATCTTTGCTCCGGCACCTGGAGCACCTCCTCCCCCTCCTTCTTCAACTGACCTTAGTGTCCGCAGAGTTGTTTCTCACATATTCTCACTCCTCTCTTCTGGCTCCTGTTGCACAGAGTTTTTTTACCCTTTCTTAAATATGTTATCCCAGAGGCGCTACCACCATCCGTTGCTGATAGGCTCAGCCTTGGCCAGCAGCAGGTCCATCTTGGAGCCGGCTGGCATTGTCTCTATCATCGGACACAGGGGAAGCTTCTAGCAGCTTCTCACAGAAGCCCACCCCTGTAGCCCCCCCACTACCAAAACCTTGCCATGCTGTGTTGGTTTTGGCTGGGATAGAGTTAATTTTCTTCATCGTAGCTAGTATGGGGATATGTTTTGGGTTTGTACTGAAAACAGTGTTGATAATACAGAGATGCTTTAGTTATTGCTGAGCAGTGCTTACACAGAGTCAAGCCCTTTTCTGCTTCTCACATCACCCCACCAGAGAGTAGGCTGGGAGAAGCTGGGAGGAGACACAGCTGGGACTTCAGGTGAATACCACCACAGCAGGCTGAGCTAGGAGCCTTGTCTCTCAACTTTGCACAAAAGAGATTCTCCAGAGGGGAAAAAACCCCACAACAATGGTGAGGAAACGTACCGGGTAGGCAAAGCAAGCAGTTGACTTGTCATGCTGCAGGCCAAAAAAAAGGTACAAATGGGAGCTATGGAACCGACGAGCTCTTTACCAGCCTGATTTAATCATCTCAGCAAATGCTCCCCACAAGGAACAAGAGGGGAAAGTAAGATTATGAAAAGATTGAAGACAAAGGAATTCTGCCAGTACTCCTGGACTGATTAAAATTCCTCCAGAACTCATGGCAGGAGAGATTATTTTATGTAAAACTTCACCTTGTCTTTATTACATTTGCCAAACTTCTTCTTGTGTAGATAGCGGGGAACAGCAGGGTGTGTGTGCAAAAGACAAAGATGGAGATAATAAGTACAGGACTTGGCTGTAGCTTTCCAGCCTGTTACCCATGTGCCTGGGAAGGCTGATGGTGGTGAGTATTTGTGTGCGTGCATGCATGCAGCAAGGTGCAAGCGAGAAGAGGCTGTGGGGACTTCCCAGAGCCTGGACAGGGTGTGATGTGGCCATACGTATGTGCAAAGGTTTGTGCGGGAGAAAATCCTGTCCTTGGACACAACCCTGATCACAGGCATCCAGTGGCTCAGACATGAGTGATTAGCATGATTTGGGATGTCATGGGGTGCAGAGGGGACAAGGCCCCACCAGTCAGCTAAAATACATAAAGTTTCCATGTGCAGCAAGCATGTCAGGTTTGGTGCATGCTGTTATCAAACCATTCCTGGAAAACAGGGAAGAAAAAAAAAAGAGAGATTGGCATATGGTGAGACCCCTCGCTGCTACTGCTGGGTAAGATTTCGATGACAAAGTAAAGTACCACCTGACACCTGTTATAAATAATGTCCATCCCATCACCCACTTGGCACATGGCCCATTGCTGTCAGCTCTTTGCTTGGAAGAGGCTCAGCGTGGAATGAAAGCCATACTTAAAATACATTTTCACATATGTCTTTCTGAGCAAGGAACAACAGGATAGGGGTCTGGAAAAGGCTTCCCCCAGCACTTTTTTTTCTTGGTGCCACAAGCACAACTCCACGTAATCTCAGGCAAGAACCAAGATGTTACAGAGATCATTTTTTTGCATCTCTGTTTCATGAATATCCTGAATTATAGGACAGGTGTTGCAATGCTCCTCGAACTGGGAAATGAACACCATAATTCTGTGCATTTGCAGGGTGGGGTGTTTTTCCCTCCTGGATCGCAGGACATCTTACAGGGACTGGCTGGTGCTGTCCCACTGTCTGGGGGCCATGGAGGTGTCCAGAGGGATGTGGCTGGCATGAGGCACACACAGATTAGTGTGCCTCTTCAGGAGTGCACCCAGGCATCCTGCCCCCAGCCCCTCCTGTAACAGGATTGCACCCAAACCACCATAGGGTCTGCAGTCTTTTACGCATGGCAGAGGTGCTCTCACTGCCATTAAGAAAGCCAGGATGTCCTGATGGTTGTGTCTCTTGTCTGGATTGGGAACCCCTGCCACAAAACCCTACCAGTCACCAGCCATGTGTGAGCCTGTTTCAAGCTGTGGCCCACACCGGCACGGCTGGCTCATCCCCCACGATCTCCCTGCAGATTAACACTTCAAGGCAGGCCGGCATCTGCTGCAGTGTGACTCCTTGTTCTGGTTGTGGGACTGGCTTCTATCAGGAATCATCCTCCTCACATAGAAAGCAGAAGCCAGGGATTAGAGCGGTTTGAAGTTTTTAGCATGAAAAGGTTGTGTTTAAAAGAAAAAAGTGAAAGAGCTGCTTTTTGAATGTCTTTTGGTGAAGGATTTGCAAACCCTTGTCCCCACAATTTTCAAAAGCGTTTTTTTGGCGGGGGGAGATTCATTTTGTTTCACTTTTTCTCTTTTTGCCTTTAGCTGAAAAGCATAATTCCCCCAGAAAACCACATTTGGGGTAAATATAATATTGCAGTTAAAAAAATTCTGGGAAATGTCAGGAAAAATCGAAGCTGACTCAAACTCTGCAAGTCAGAAACACCTGGGAAACATCAGTGCCAGGTGGGGGTAGCAGGGGAGAGCTCCCCATCTCTGCCAGTGGCCCCCGCAAGCTCCTGTTCACCACATTTGGGGGGGAGAGCCACAGTGGGAAACCACCAACCCAAATATGATGCCTGGAAAGAGATGCCACCACCACCTCCATTCCTGTGCCCCCCCCATTTGGCTGTCAATGAGTATTAACCTTTCAAAGATGCATTTCTTGTAATGATTTGCTGGGTTTCTCCTCCTTAGCCTTGAGGGTAAACTCCTGTAAGCCCAGCTCACCCAAGCAAGCAAGGCCCTCTTGGGCTAAGCCCCATCCCACAGCTCTTTGGTGCCTCTATATGAGGTATGTCTATACCATGAGGATGGGTGACTCCCATGGTCACTAACAAAGACAGTAGGGACACATCTATGCACCATGTAGCACTTATATAGCAAAGCAGAAATACTCCCTCTTCTTGCTGCTCCTGTCTCCTCTGTCACCTTTCTCTTCCTCCATCTCCTATCCTTCATTAGCCATGTCCCAGCCATCCCTTCCTTCAGCCTCACCACTGCCAAGACCAAAATCAGACAAATGTTTGCTTTTCTCTCCCACAACCTGGCAAAAACGCATGGCAAAAAAGCACACCTGCCTGTTTACCCCATGTTGAAATGTTTCAGTTGTGACCCTTTAACACTGCTCTTTTTTTCACTATAGATTGATTTGGATCCTGATCAAAACCAAGCAGCAGATCCTTTCTTTGCAAAAATGCCAGAATAGGACATTATGACAAATTGCATAACTGCTTTTTATCATCTCCTCAGAGCAGGAAGGGCACTAACACGTTCCTGTTCTCAAAACTGAAGTTTTGAGAATTTCCAATTGAAAAACATTTTTTTCCCAAAAAAAGTCTCAAAAATAGCCTCAGCTTGGAGTCTTTTATCAGAGCCCAAACACATCTGTTTTCACAAGAGAATTGATGGGTGTCTTCTCACTGGGTTTGTGTGATATCGCCTGTTTTGGGAGCACATTGCTGCCTGGGACAATATACCACTGGGGAGCAGAAACACTGGTCCTGGGAGCATTCAACAACTATCTGCCGAGAAGATCTAATGGTCCAAATATTCTCCCTGAAACACAAAACTATCCTGACCAAAAGTATTCAGCTGTGACTTCCTGAAAGGTGTTGAAAAATCTGGCAGGGTGTGGAAAAGCCTATGAAATTTCCTTGGGAAATTGGGCCGGCATTGCAAAAGGCTGATGAAATTTCTCAGTTTCATCCAGGTAGGGATTCAAGCTCTCACGAGAAACAAGAAAATCCACATCTCCCCCGATACTTAGATGTGAAACAGCAAGTTAGCAAAACTTCAGGTGCTGTAAATTTTGATTCCCTGACAGCCACTTTATCAAAATTTCCCACCTAGAGGGAAGGTAAAAACTGGCAAATTTGCCGGTGTGGTCCCACAAGGGATTGCATTTCCAAGAGCTGGTGAATTAGCCTCTCCTGTGGCAGTTTCCCCCCAAAAGCCTCATTCTCCACAATGCAGCACAGATTGCTCCAGACAAGCTTCCCAGTGATCCAGGAAGACACTGGGAGATGCAACCCCATAGCCAGGAGAAGGACTCAGTGAGAATAACAGGCATCAGGCTCCTGAAGGGAAACTCCCTCAAAGTAATGTACAGCCCCAAGGAGATGCTAAACCAGCTTCAGTCACTTGGGATGAGTTCAGGAAGGTAAGGCAGAGTGCTTCAGGCTGGGAAAGCTGAAAGTTTTCTTCTGTACTGACCAAAAATGTGAAAATGAGACTGTCAAGCTTTTCAGGACTGGAGCTTTTGAACATAATTCCTGCTCGGGAGCAGGTGTTGCTGGGATTTACAACTGCCTGTTCCCATTCTCCTGCCGGTGGGGGCAGACATGATTATGGAAATTCAGTGGTGCCAGACACAAATCCCTCTTCTGCCTCCAAGCAGCAGCCCTGGGGCCGTGAGCCCCAAATGGGCTCTCAGCTGGGCAGAAATAGGGTGGTTTCCTAGTTTCCTGCAGTGCATTTTCCCCAAAGCAACAGCTTAGTGAGGTCTCTGGCGATGCCTCTGCTGGAGAAAGGGCAGAGATTTCAGTAGAAAGGAAAACTCCTGTCTCCAGCCACCTTCAATGTGTCCATCAAGCCCAGCGAGGCCACCCATCAGGGTGCTCATCCCCATCCAGCTTGGCTCTGCAGCTCCTCAGGGTGCAGCTTTTCCCCTGTACCTGAGCCGTGTCCCTGGCACTCAGCAGGGATGAGAGCTGCACCAGCGAAACCAGACAGACACTGTCCCCAGGGGTCCCTGCTGCCTGTACAGGACAGGTGAATGGGTAATTTGCCTGATTTTATTCTATTATTTTTTAAAATCAATCTGGTACAATCTTGTGAGCTGCCCATGCTCCTGCATCATTAGCTCAGTGGGGCAGGGGCCAGGCTCTCCCCTACACTGCAGATATCAGCTACTTCTTCACTCTGAAGGTCTAGCTGATTAACAAATCCAATTAAACTGCCAGCCACACTTCCCCCTTTGAAGTTTGCTCCTTGTATTTGAGACCAAGAAAAGGTCTGGTGTGCCTGAAAAACAATTGCTTTTTTCCAACTATGCTAGTTAGTCTGATAGAAGATGTTAAATTTCCCTTAAATTCTGTTTCTGCCTAGGTGCTTAAATTGTCACACCACCACCACCTTCTTCCTATGTATGCAGGTAATTTGCTTGTCACATTATTCACAGTTATCTCCTGGCTACCTGTTGGTCCTCTGCCTCCACCCACTGTGTCTTACTCCATGGTTTCACTGTAAGCCCTTCAGAGCAGATGCTCTCCCTTGTGCTGTGCAGAGATGGGGGAACCAATTTTAACCATCCTGCTTTAGAAATGGATGGAGTTAATTAACATCATTGCCCTTCTCCTGATAGCTTCTATCACAGCAAGGCTGGCTGCAGTCAGAGCAGACTAGCAGGGATTTCCTATAGCCTTGCGGGGCACCATTTGAAGTCTGCACCTTCATAGCTGCTAGGTCTGCCCTGGCATGTTGGGAGAGAGACCTGCTGGAGAGGCACAGTGTCCATTTCCACACCACGGACACCAGCCTGGGGGTTGAACAGTCTCTTCCATGGTATGGTTTGTCCCACCAAGCACAGCACTGTTGCAAGTGCAGATGCTGTGGAACTGGGGGTGATGCCTGCTGCCAGGGGGCCCTGTCTGCTGCTGTACTGGTGTGTCATCAAAGAATCATTTTGCAGTTAATGGCTTTCTAGGTGAGGCTTTGATCACAGTTTGATCCCAGACCCCACACTCCACCTGCCACCTTCTTTACTGTTACAAATATATTTTTTAAAATTGTGGTGTTTTATTTTTAAATCAGTGCCCTCCTGGAGCAGTGCTACCACTCATCCTTCCCACAGAGCTGGGGGCTCAGGTCCTGCCCCACTCAATTCCAGCTTTGTAGGGACATTTTACCTTGCCCCAGATTTAACCTGCCAATCTGGTGGCTTCTTTAGGGAGGCCAAAAAACAGGGTAAGGGCAGAATGTCTCCTGCAGCCTTCAACGGAGTGATTGTCATTAAAAAATATACCTCCCCAAACCATCCTGCAACTACTCACAAAGGTAAACCTGCTTTCCTCAGTTCCTTTGGGAATTTAAAGACAGCTAGAAACGCTTATAGCCCTGCCTTGTACACTGGTCACCAGTGGGGTGGTGGATGGGAGGGAGAGGTTTTGGGGAAGTCAAAGCTCCTTCCCACATTGTGGCAGCTCTCGAGCCCTGCAGCAGCCCCGCAGCAGCTGGGCTTCAGCTCCACGCTGCAGCCTGCACCAAGCCCATTCCCCATGGACTCATGTCCCTTCATCCTCACTGTGACGCAGGGACAAGCAGAGTATCGGTCTAGGATGCTCAGGTTTATGTACCTCCTGAGCCTGGGACAGATTGGCAGCCGTTATGGCCAATCTTATATGCAATGTGAATACAAAGGCAGCTGTCCCTTTGAAAGCTGCTTTTTCCCTTTTTGAAGTGCTGGGGAAAGTACTCACATGTGGAAACCTCAGAAGTCACTCCAAGGTCTGCAGTCTCCAGGAGACTTCACTCCCAATTAACTCCAGAGCAAACAGCCCATCCCTGTCACCTGTTGAGTTTTTACAGGTACCAGGGCTATTTGCAGCCCCAGACAGGGCTGACCCTTGCTGGGTGTGAGAGACTGAATCGTAAAACATTTGTCTCAAAGATTGTTTATCCAAGATAAGGATGGCTACATGGCCACAGAGATCTCCAGTTGATGAAAACCACCCTGCCAAGATAACGGCTACAAGACATGCGATAGTCATGTGAGGAGCGGGGCTGGAGCCACCCACCATGAAGCATATGTGCATATGCAGGAATGCGAAGATATGCTAAATTGCAGGCCTTGAATGACAGTAAAAGGGACTGCCAAGACAAGCCCTTGTGCGTGCTGGCCGCCTTCCAGCGTGATTGCCCACCAGCAAAAACTTCGAGAGACTTGGACCCCGGGATGCCGCAGATCCATGGTGGTGACTATCCTTGCAACTCTATCCTGAATGCTTGCTTGATTTCTGTCTTTTTATTCCATTCTGTCCTATTGCTACTAATTCTTTACTTTTGATAATAAAAGCTGTCTTGGGTATACGGCATTTGACCTCGTTTGTGTCTTAATCTTGCTCTCGGGATCGTATCGAAACCTCCCCTGACATTGGATCGGGACACTGGGGTAAGGCAGAGCAGTGCCACCAGCCCACGGTGTGCTGGCCCTGTGCTCAGCATGGTACCATGCTGGGTGTGGGTGATGCTGCGAGCCCACAGGGACCCTGCTACGTCTGCCTCGGGGGCTTGTGCCTGCCACTGGCCGGCTCTGCCCGGAGACAGGAGCAAACACGACCTTCTGGTGTCCTGCAGGCCAGCCCTGGGTTTTCCTTCTTAGGCAGGGCTCATCCAAAACATGTGGGAATAGACATGGGTCTCCATGGACCTCCTTAATCCAGAGCCATTCCTGAGCAAGGTGAGGGAGAAACAACTTTCCAGTGATGCTCTAGCAACAGTAGCTCTCCAGACGCTGTGTGCAGACTCATGTTTTCCTCTCCCATCTCTCAGATGTGGAGAAGCAAGGCAGGCAGGGGTTTGGGACCATGCGGTAACTCAGTGGTATGGACACGAGCAAAAGCTGCCGAGCCCCAGCTAGGTGCACCAGCCAGCACACCGCCCAGCCTGGTGTCAGCCCAGATCGGTCCTCCCTGGACAGACTAGCAGAGCCCCTCTGGGCCATGTCTTTGTCCTGACACATGATCATTCTCTGATGCTGGCAGGGTACACCGAGCTGCAGCTGGGTAATATCACTCCTGCCTGGGAGGTGCACGAATAAAGTATTTGCAGGCAGATTCATCAATCTCCATGGCTTACAGCCCAAACAAACAAGCCCATATCCCATCTTGAAGGAAGCAAGGCAATTTTCAATTTTTTAAAATTTTTTTTTTAATGATGAAATCCAGAAGGACTCCTGGAAGCAAAGCCCCAGGCAAATTGTGCTGAGCTGATGCCTTGTGCCCCAACCTCCCAGGGCAGAGCAAGGGCTGACTGGCTGGCCAGACCCCCAGCTTGCTGAGCGGCCATCAGGCCATATAACAAGCTGAATCTGTTCTTGCCAAGTCCACCAGCCTTTCCTGCACCACCAGTGACTGACAGCCCAGGCTGACCAGCCACCTTCATCTTCCTTATCTTCCTCAGCACACTTTGGTACACACACTGAAGTAACATTTCTGCTTGGGAGGGCTTAGAAAAATCTCCCTTGCATCATTCCTCAAATGGAAAACAGCAAAAACAGAAAAAAAAAAAAAGAAAAAACCACAGCTCTATTACAGGACTTACTTATTGCAGGAAAAAAATTAGAAACTCTTCCAGGTCAGGCCAATTTTCTCCTGTCTCCTCCAGAAAGTGGGTGACAGGTATCAAGACAAACCCAGAGCCCAGCAGACCAGGTAAAAATCCAGCCCCTGCCTCTGGGACAGGGTTTTCCTCCCAGAGGAGATTGCCCTGATCAAAAGATGGCCCCGAGGAAGGGCAAGTTTGGCTCAGGATGATGCGTGTGGACAGCTCGGATTTATTTGCAACAGCTAAGTTTTCCAAAACAAAAGGAGAAGAAGTCGTTTCAGTAGAAACCAAACCTTTTGCCAGAAAGGTATCATTTTTGTAACATATTTAGAAGAAACCATTCAATTTGAAGTTTAGATTTATACTTTATATTCTATTGTGATTCACTCACAATGTTATGTAATATAACACACCAATTTGCATGCTGAATTTTAATATAACAAAAATGCTGAGAAAGCGTCACTTCAATTTTCCAGAACAGCCCTGAGGAATGTTTGCTTGGCCAGAAATTTACATTTTTCATTCCTATTTGGAACAACAACAGCAAAGAGGTTGATATTTCCCATGAAACAGGACTCAGGCTCCAACCCAGTCTCCTAGACAGTCTGAGGAGGGAAACTAAAGGCAGAGCAGGTGAAATATTCTCACCACTTTCTGTTCCCCGTTATGTCCTGCACAGTAACAACAGATGTCTTCAAAAGAAACAGTTCCACAAAGTCACAGGAAGAGCAAAAACCCTAACAGACCCGCCGTGCCCTGAAACCATTCCTCTTCAGAGAGCACTCTCTCTGGGCAAATGAACTTCAAATAATTCCTCCCTCTCTCCCCCTCCAAAGAAGCCCTAATGACACCTTGTCTGTGAACTTAGTGAGATTTAAACTATCTCCATGCCTGTCCACATACTTGGAATGTCCCCTAAAGACTGCTAAAAAGTCACAATCAATCAGGAAAAAAAAGACAAAAGCTTCACGGAGGGGAGGGTTTGCCGGCACTCTGTCACCTTTCGCACACCCGGGCAAGGCTCCTTTTAGACGGAGCCTGGCACAAAAGTAGCTCTGGGACACCAGGATGGGTTTGAACTTTTCACCTTCTCCCTCCACACCATCTTGAGGGGTAATTTTTTCTTTTTGGTTTTAAAAAGCCGTTCAGTAAATTATTTAGGAGCAGAGAGCACAGTCAGCTAATGGGCTCCAGCTGAGGCAATGCAGGGCTACACTCGTGTCCCTGAAACGGCTTCCTGGCTTCATGTGCGTGCATCTGCAGGGTCTCTCCTCGTGCACATGTGCATGCCTATGCATGCATGGCACACCCTGACTCCTCAGCCAGGCAGAGCTGGAAACCCTCCAGAAAATAATCAAAATCCCCAAACCCTCCAGACGGCATCTCCCCTCTGTAACCAAGGTGGTAGGGAATTAAAATAAAATAGGGTTAGAAAATAGGTTTGTGAATTTGTAGCAAGTTGTAACTATAGAAACATGCCATGCACCAACAATGCTGCCCAGAAGTTCACTCAACCCTTCCCATCTTGATTTAATTATCAAGGAGTTAAGTGTAACATTGTGATCATGGTACGATGTTTTGCTTTAATAGTGAGCAGTCAGAAAGAAGGAACACCTTGGTCAGTTCTACGGTCCGGTGGGTAGGTAATTATTCATTCTATAGTCTTGTCTTAAAACAAAGGACTGTGGGGTGAATGATTGCATATTCGACCGACAGCCCGTGAAGGTCTATTTAGTGTTGCCAAGCTTAAGTGAACTTTGTAGGAAAGGTAATTCCGGCAGGGGGAGATCGCGACCACCGACTCAGAGACCACCCACTCAAGAAACCCTCCGACTCAAAAGATTAAGGAAGTAAAATCTCAAGAAATTATAGTGAGCATGCGTGGTCATTTACATGTGAGGCAAGGAATATTTAACCAATCATTGTATGGACACTTGATGAATATGTATTAATCTTGCCTATAAATGTTTGATTTTTGAACTGATCGAGCGAACATGATTTGGGAGGAGCTATCCCCCGTGTTCCCGGCGCCGTGAATAAAGAATGCCTGCCTTTTAACACTACATTGGTGTTACGAGGTTTATTCCCGATTTCGGTGACAGTTTTGGCGACCCAGATGGGACTCCGCTCGTGAATCTCGACAGATCCATGGGATCACGGGCCCTCCAGCCGGCACCGAGGGATTCTCGGGGAGAACCTCTGATCCCCGGACCGAAGAATTCGGAGCAAGTCCCCTGGAAAGGTAATAAGGCATTCTTTAAGGGATTGAAGTAACATGGGTTCGCGTCCCACTAGCTCACTCGTAAGGCGCGGCGAAAGCTACGCAGAGTAGGGCTGAAAGGTACCTCTGGAAAGGGTGAGGGTACGAGACCCTCACGAGTAACGCCTGCCTATAAGTCGCGGTGAAAGCCTCGCAAGGTTGGGCTAGGGGCCCGGGTAAGGAGGTTGGGATTTCTGGCGGGGGGCCAGAATCCCAGAGGGAGCTTCAGTAGGGGTTGGGGTCCCTCCGACTAGTGCCTGTGATAGTGCACAGTCACAACCACTAGTCTTGGGAAGATGGGAACATTTCCGAGTAAAAGATCTATCCCACAGAAAACACCTTTGGGATGTATTTTAAGACACTGGAAAGATCTGGGAGGTGATCCTCTGACTCAGAAGCAATTAATTGAATATTGCAATCATTGGTGGCCAATGTATAGGTTGGACAGTGGGGAGAAATGGCCAGAAAATGGGACATTGCAATATAACACCATCTTGCAATTAATGTTGTTTTGTAAAAAGGAAGGTAAATGGGAAGAAATGGCTTATGTTGATTTGTTCTTTACACTGCAAAATCATCCAGAATGGCAGAGGCAGTGTGGAGTATATCCGCACGATCCCATGGTAATGGTTGTACAAAAAGGGAAATGTGATGAGAACTCTGGAAAATGTTGTTCTTCTTGTAAGACCAAAGGAGGTGAGGAGGAAGATATTGAATGGATGGTTGCCCCTCACCGAAGGTGGGAGAGAGAAAGAGAGATCCAAGATTTGGATAATGACAATGACGATTCCCCTGCTTCTCCCGAGGAGAGAGAAAGAGGGGAATCTAGCCCAATTTCAAGAAGGACGAGGGGAAGAAGAGGCGAAGCTGGAGCAGTCTCCCTCCAAGCCCCTCTCCGAGAAGCGGTGGGGAATGATGGTTCAATATTAGTGAAAGTCCCCTTTTCAATTACTGATTTAAGATCCTGGAAAGAGACTGCAGGTACCTATCGGGAGGATCTCGAAAGGGTGGCTAAGGTAAAATGTTTGAGATTGCCTGGGCTGTATATAACAATAGAGAAAAAGAAAAAGAGGTGAGGCAAGCCCGAAGGGATGCAAAATTATTAGCAATTTTAACAGAAAATCATAGAAGAGGTAGAGGAAGAGGACGAGGAATGAATATCGGAGAGAGAAGGAAAATAAGACCCCGATTGGCAGAAGATCAGTGCGCTGTTTGTAAGGAACGTGGGCACTGGAAGAGAGAATGTCCCAAAGCAGGAGAATTAGATCCGACCCTCTGAGCAATTAAATTAATGACTTTAGAAGAAGAATCATGAAGGGGACCGGGGGCATCAACCCTAGCTGAACCCCTGGTTACATTAAAGCTAGGGGATGAGGAAAAGGAATTTTTAATAGACACGGGGGCCACTTATTCGGTATTGAATACATGTAAAGGGAAATTTAGTCACAAATCAGTAGATGTTGTTGGTGCGACAGGGCAAAAGGAAAATTGGCCATTTTTAGAACTATTGAAGTTTAAATTGGGAAAACAGTGGGTAACACCAGTTTCTGTATATGCCTGAGTGTCCGCTGCCTTTGTTGGGATGAGATTTGTTAAGTAAATTAGATGCACAAATAACTTTCAAAGATGGAGAAATTAAATTATTAATACCAGAATCAAAAGCCATAGAGGCAAGAGTGTTTATGTTACAGGATTCCTACAGGGAAGAACAGATTCCAGAAGAAGTGGAAAATGCAGTTATTCCTTTGGTCTGGGCAAGTGGAATTCTGGGACGATCTAAATTGGCAGAGCCGGTAAAGGTGATTTTAAAACCTGGAGCCAAACCGGTAAGACAAAAGCAATATCCTATTAAGTGGGAGGCTCGAAAAAGATTAGAGGGGTTGATTACAAAATTTTTAGAATATGGACTATTGGTAGAGTGTGAATCAGACTATAACACTCCCGTATTACCAGTAAGAAAATCCGGAGGCAAGGAATACCGATTGGTTCAGGATTTAAGAGTTATAAATCAGATAGTCCAAGATATACACCCAGTAGTGGCTAATCCATATATTTTACTGACTTGCTTAAAAGAGGAGCATAAATGGTTTACTGTACTAGATTTAAAGGATGCCTTCTTTTGCATACCTCTGGATATAGGCAGCCAAAACATATTTGCTTTTGAGTGGGAAAGTCCGGCCACAGGGCGAAAGACCCAATTGACATGGACTGTACTTCCACAAGGATTCAAAAATAGCCCTACAATATTTGGGAATCAATTGGCCAAGGAATTAGAGATACGGAAGAGACAGGACCAAAAGGGAAGTGTTCTGTTACAATATGTGGATGATATTTTGATCGCAGCAGAAAGCAAAGAAGAATGTCTTGAAGTTACTATCAGTTTAGTGAATATCCTAGGCCAAGGAGGATATAGAGTCTCCAGAAATAAGGCCCAAATAGGAAAAGACAGTGATTTATCTGGGATTTGAAATATCTCAAGGACAGAGACAATTGGGAAATGGAAGGAAAGAAGCTATCTGTCAAATTCCTGAACCAAGTAGCCCGAAGGAATTGAGAACTTTCCTGGGAATGGTTGGGTGGTGTCGACTTTGGATTCTAGATTATGGACTCTATGTAAAACCATTATATGAGGCTTTAAAGGAATCCAAGGATTGATATTTGACTTGGACGCCTGAATGTCAGCAATCATTTAAAGAACTGAAAAAGGCATTAATGATGGCACCTGCTCTGGGATTACCTGATGTGACCAAACCTTTTGAGCTGTTTGCACATGAAAGGCAACATCTGGCTCTTGGAGTGCTGACGCAACAGCTGGGATCCTGGAAGCGACCAGTGGGGTATTTTTCCAAACAACTTGACAACGAGAGTAAAGGATGGCCAGGATGTTTACGTACTGTGGCAGCAACAGTATTGCTGATCCAAGAAGCTCGAAAACTGACCATGGGTCAAAAGATGGTGGTGTACGTACCGCATATGGTAATAACTGTTCTAGAGAAAAAGGGGGGTCACTGGCTATCCCCCAGCAGAATGCTGAAGTATCAGGTTATTTTACTAGAACAAGATGATGTGGAATTAAAAACCATACCAATTGTTAATCCAGCAATGTTTTTATCAACAGAAAATTCAACAGGAAATTTAGAACATGACTGTTTGTTAACCATTGAACAAGTTTACTCCAGCAGACCAGACCTGAGAGATGAACCCCTGGAAAACCCTGATCTAGAGTTATACACAGATGGAAGCAGTTTCGTACGAGAAGGAAAACGAATGGCTGGATATGCTGTCGTCACCACCTCTAAGGTATTAGAATCAAGGACACTACCTGTAAGTACCTCAGCACAGAAAGCAGAATTAGCGGCATTGTGGCATTGAGGCGGGCTCTACAAATAGCTGAGGGAAAAAGGGTGAATATTTGGACTGATTCTAAATATGCGTTTGGTGTGATCCATGCTCATTGAGCCATCTGGAAAGAAAGAGGACTGCTGTCAGCCCAAGGAACATCAATCAAATATAAAGAAGAAATTCTCCAGCTCCTGGAAGATGTGCAGAGACCAAAGGAGGTGGCGGTAATGCATTGTAAAGCTCATCAATTTGGTCAGACGGCTGTAAATATAGGTAATCGATTGGCAGTCAAAGCTGCAAAAGAGGCCGCAGAACAGGGTATCCTTGCACTAGTACCAGTAAAACAAATAAATTTTCCAAATTCAAAACCAAAATTTAATAAATTGGATGAGCAGTTAGCAGAACAATTAAAAGCATCACAAAATGTAGAAGGATGGTGGGTAACACCGGAAAAACAGGTGATAGTAACCCCGCAAATTATGATAGAACTTGCAAAGGAAAAACATGAGCAAACACATTGGGGAATAGATGCTATGGTTGCAAGTTTAAAAACGTCTGTAGTGTGCATAGGAATGACAGGAATAGTTAAATAAATAATAGTTAAGTGTCCAATCTGCCTTTAAAATAATCCCTTGAACCAAAGGAAACCACCTTTAGGAGTGACAAAACAAGGAAATTCTCCCGGAGATTATTGGCAAATTGATTTCTCTGAGTTACCCAGACAGAATGGATAAGTATTTGTTAGTGTTAATTGATACATTTTCTGGATGGCCAGAGGCCTTCCCTTGCTGCACCAACAAAGCTAGAGAGGTAGTTAAAGTTTTGTTGAAGGAAATAATACCAAGATTTGGAGTGCCATTGGGAATGTCTTCTGATAGGGGACCACACTTTGTGGCAGATGTAGTTCAACAGATCAGTGAAATTTTGGGTATAAAATGGGACTTACATACCCCTTGGAGGCCACAATCGAGTGGAAAAATTGAGAGAATGAATCAAATGTTGCAAAGACAAATAAGTAAGATTTGTCAGGAAACATCTTTAAAATGGCCAAGGCTTTACCACTAGCTCTCTTGAGAATCAGGATCCAACCGAGATTAAGAGATGGTATAAGTCCATATGAAGTCCTGTATGGTAAACCGTACCAGACTCCTTTAATCCCAGGGGATATGAAGGTAGCTGGGGAAAATGATTTGAAAGTGTATCATCTAATTTCTTTAGGAAAAGTCCTTGGAGCACTTCAGAGATATATTGTGCTGACTAGGTCACTTGCCTTGGATACGCCTGTACATCAGTATCAGCCAGGTGATCTTGTATATATATAAAAAAAACTCTGAACCACTGCAGGAAAAGTGGAGGGGACCATTCCAGGTACTGTTAACAATTTATACTGCAATCAAGGTTGGAGGAGTGGAACCGGGGATACACTACACCCGAGTGAAGAAAGCCCCATCATGGAAGGTCATCAATAGGGATTCAGAGACTGCAAAGTTGACTTTAAAACGTGTTTAAGAAATTATCATTGGAAAATATGGAAAAACGGGTTTTGATTTGGAAATTGATGATGTTGGGAGCATTGTTTGGGGTAACAATAGACCAATTGGAAGGGAAAGTTGAAGACGAAGTAGGACAACTAATACACATCCCAAAAAGAACCCCAGAGGAGAACTTAATGAGAGGATTGATGAAAGAATTTGCTAATCTGCAAAATGTGACCCAAATAACCGCGTCTTCCAATTCCAAGAGCAGTAGGTGAATCAATTCCATGGGGAATCCTAACAACAAATTTGAGTAATGAGAGATACAATAATGATAGTACCTACTGTGAGCAAGTTCCCGTTATTGGATGGCAGGATCAATTTGTAATTAAGCAAAAACAAAGCCTATAAAGCATAAAGAAGAGTGCACCAAATTAGGATCGGGAGGTGTATATAGACTGAATGGTGAACTCAATCCGTGGAGTTCTGCACCAGGAGGAGTTTGTCTATATGTTGAACCAATTAAGAAGAATGTTAGTCAAATGATCATGGATGTTGGTGTAGAGGACTCAAGAACGATTTAAATACATATAAAATTAAAAGAGGAACAGTATTTAGTTGTGGGAAATCTACAATACTGAGCCCAGGGCATTTAGTTTGGGCAATGAGTGATGGAACTTGGACCACCCATTTACCGGTGGATGGGAAAGTAAAACAAATTACTTTAGGAATGCCAACATTATGTCCAATCTGGAAGAAAGCTCCCTTTAGGGGAGATTCTGAAAATTTAAAGTTAATATGGACAAAAAGATCACAAATTGATGATGATGATTGGAATGAACCCTCGACAGGAGTGAAACTTGGATGGGCCTTAGAATCCTTATTGACTCCCTTGGCAACTTACAGGAATAGGGATTGGTTATATAAGTTGACAGGTCAAGTGGAAAGATTAGCCAATATAACAAGGAAAGGATTTAAACAACTAAATTTACAGTTACAAGCCACTTCGAAGATGACCCTACAAAATAGGATGGCTCTAGATATGCTCTTACTAAAAGAACATGGAGTTTGTGGATACCTGAGGGATAGGATAGATCATTGTTGCATACATATCCCAAACGTTACCCAGGATGTTGAATATGATTTGGACTTATTGAGAAAAATAGAAAAGGATACTCAGGAAATGCAACAAGACATGCAAGAAAATTGGTTTGATAAAATTTTCAGTGGATTGGGATGAAACTTGAGTTCTTGGGTGAAGTCCTTAATTGGTGCTGTGTTATTATTATTAATAATATCTTTGGGAATATTATTCATTTATCATTGTTTGAAAAAGGAATTTACAAAAAGAGCTACCATTGATCGCAGAATTACACTTGCAATGACTACAAAACATCAGAACCTAAATGGTTTAACTGATGATGCTCCCGCCGTCATACAGTAATTTAATATTAATAAGATATTTGGTTTGTGATGGAAGTATTGAAAAGGAAATTATTTCAAAACTTCCAAAGGGGGGAAATGTAACCAAGGTGGTAGGGAATTAAAATAAAATAAGGTTAGAAAATAGATTTGTGAATTTGTAGCAAGTTGTAACTATAGAAACATGCCATGCACCAACAATGCTGCCCAGAAGTTCACTCAACTCTTCCCATCTTGATTTAATTATCAAGGAATTAAGTGTAACATTGTGATCATGGTACTATGTTTTGTTTTAATAGTGAGCAGTCAGAAAGAAGGAACACCTTGGTCAGTTCTACAGTTTGGTGGGTAATTATTCGTTCTACAGTCTTGTCTTAAAACAAAGGACTGTGGGGTGAATGATTGCATATTCGACCGACAGCCCGTGAAGGTCTATTTAGTGTTGCCAAGCTTAAGTGAACTTTGTAGGAAAGGTAATTCCGGCAGGGGGAGATCACGACCACCGACTCAGAGACCACCCACTCAAGAAACCCTCCGACTCAAAAGATTAAGGAAGTAAAATCTCAAGAAATTATAGTGAGCTGCGGGAGAAGGATGGACTTCACAACTCTATGAGAGTTATATTCCGAAGCCATTTATTGTCTTGTCTGACTCCAATATATATCATAATTTTCGCTTAGTCACTGCGCACACACTCATGATTGGTTACAGCTTGTTACACACACTATTGCTGTGCACAAAATATCACGTGCTGTCCACGCGCCTCTCACACAGTCAGGATACGCTGCTTGCAGGTGTTCCTGTTTTCCTCGCTTCTTCTTAGTTGTTTATCACAGCTCCTTCTCCTCAAGGCCGAGCCGTGCAGATATCCAGCTGTTTACCAGCTTCTCAGTGCCACAGCTCCTTCTCCTTAAGGTCGAGCCATGCAGATCAACGCCACAGCTCCTTCTCCTTAAGGTCGAGCCATGCAGGGTGATCCCAACAGTGAGCATGTGTGGTCATTTACATGTGAGGCGAGGAATATTTAACCAATCATTGTATGGAAACTTGATGAATATGTATTAATCTTGTAATCATATGCATATAAATGTTTGATTTTTGAACTGATCGACGAACACGATTTGGGAGGAACTATTCCCCATGTTCCCAGCGCTGAAAATAAAGAATGCCTGCCTTTTAACACTACATTGGTGTTACGAGGTTTATTCCCGATTTCGGTGACACCTCCATGTGAGTTGCTGAGAAATAGGGACTAAACAACTCATGTCCATCCCCTCCAGCACTTGCCATGTGTCCTTGGGTACACTGCCTTGTTCATTGCTCAATGTGCTCCCAAGTGACCCTACAATAACAAACCAGCGATTACTGCCCAACATGCAGCATGGGTCCTGCATCTGCAAGCTCTGGGCAGAGCTCTGGGTTGATATCAGGAAGACTTTGGGGCTGTGAGTGTTTACAACTTCCCCTCCGCGGATTTCCCTCCCCCAGAAAAGCAAGCCAGGCTTCAAGCATGAGCAGTACAACAGTAGCCTCTGCAGAGTGCCATCTGTCTGGGAGTTGCAAAGACTTTTGGAGTCACAGATTGCCCTGCATTCTCCCCCCCATCTGCCCATCACCCATGCCTTGAATTATCGTCTTTATTTTCCTTCTGATTTAGAGAGGCAAAGTGCATCTTGCAGCAGGGTAGAGACAGCACAGCATCCCAGAGTCCTGGTGGCGCAGGTCTCTTCTGTTTGTCTTTTGGAGGGGAATAACAGCTGAGACACCATCTCTCAAGACACCATATTGCTCTTCCAGAGCCCCTCTCTGCCCATGAGTTGCAAAGATGGCTATGGCATGGGTGATGAACAGGATGCAGGGTGAAGGCATGTTGCCACTGGCAGGGCAACAGGGTAGGATACACCTGATCAGGTCCCTGTGCTCTCCATCATGCTTCAGCAGATGGAGGTATCTGCTCCAGGGAAGAGAACATCTCTCCTGGGTCTCTGCAGTGGTGCTTGGATTCCAACACACATGTAGACACCTAAATGTGTACAAAACCCAGTTGTACCTTGCAGGTTGCTCCTAGAAATGTCTTTTGAGCCTCCCTAATAAAGAAAGGCCCACGGGTGAAGGGAAGCCTATGCCATGCCTGGCCACTGAATAAACCCTGGAATTTCCCACTTGGATCTCCCTAGCTTTAGGTTTGCCTTGGGTGGAGAAGATGGACAACTGCCCTTCATCTTGGCAGCAGCCATGGGAGTGTGTCCCCAGCCCCAGCCAGGGGCTGTGGGCTTGGTGGCAGCGGTATGGAGGATGTGGGGACAAACTCAGCTGAAAAGAAATTACAAGTCTGCTTGTAATGGTGATGCTTGATGGTGTTATCCATCACCATGGATAAAACCTCAGGAAGCAAGTGACCCATGGGGTACAGGAGAGCCTGGATGATGCAGAGACCCGCTTCCCCTTGTCCCAAATATGGATTCTTCCACCCGGTGTGCAGAGAGCCAAAAAACACACAGGGTCAAGATATTTGCTTTTATTCCAAATCTGCGCAGAGTTGGGTGCTAGGTGGTAGGCCCACAAAGCTAGCACACCTCGGTTAACACACAGAAAATATTTATACACTTTGAGCAACAGTTATCAGTATTTTTTAAAAGTTGGCTCCATTACCCTTGTTCCCATTGGTTCTCACAAGCCTCGTCTCCACTTAAAATCACAGCATCCTTCTTTTTTCCTAGGCATGCTCAGTGAGGAAGGGGCTTTTGTGAGGAGGGGGCTTTCCCCACCCAGGGGCAGGTTTCTATTATGCCAATTATATGTTAATTAGATGTTAATTAGTGTAATTCACTCATGGTTCAGTAGTTGTGTTTCTTTTGTGATTCTCTTGTTCCTTCCCTCAAGGTTGCACCTTGTTAACTGCTCACAGGGACTAAACCAGCTTCATTCCTTGCATGCCTTCAACACCCTTGCCCAGCAGAAAAGGACCTGGGGTGCTGGTTGACAGCCGGCTGAATATGAGCCAGCTGTGTGCCCAGGTGGCCAAGAAAGCCAACATCATCCTGGCCTGTATCAGGAATAGTGTGGCCAGCAGGACTAGGGAAGTGATTGTGCCCCTGAACTTGGCACTGGTGAGGCTGCACCTCAAA
Organism: Phaethon aethereus; assembly: GCF_964289735.1. Classification (NCBI taxonomy): domain Eukaryota; kingdom Metazoa; phylum Chordata; class Aves; order Phaethontiformes; family Phaethontidae; genus Phaethon; species Phaethon aethereus. The sequence continues at coordinate 25,061,466 of NC_138581.1, forward strand.
TACTGTGTTCAGTTTTGGGCCTCTCACTACAAGAAGGACATTGAGGTGCTGGAGAGTGTCCAGAGAAGGGCAACGAAGCTGGTGAGGGGGCTGGAGCACAAGTCTTATGAGGAGCGGCTGAGGGAACTGGGGCTGTTCAGTCTGGAGAAGAGGAGGCTGAGGGGAGACCTTATCGCTCTCTCCAACTACCTGAAAGGAGGTTGTGGCGAGGTGGATGTTAGTCTCTTCTCCCAAGTAACTAGTGATAGGACGAGAAGAAATGGCCTCAAGTTGCACCAGGGGAGGTTTAGACTAGATATTAGGAAAAATTTCTTTACGGAGAGAGTGGTCAAGCATTAGAACAGGCTGCCCAGGGAGGTGGAGGAGTCACCATCACCGGAGGTGTGCAAAAAACATGTAGACGTGGCACTTCGGGACATGGTTTAGTGGGCTTGGTGGTGTTGGGTTGATGGTTGAACTTGATGATCTTAAAGGTCTTTTCCAACCTTAATGATTCTGTGATTCCTTGGTCTGCACCTTGCAGTGCTCAGCCACATTACAGAGCAGCCCAAACCTCCCTGCTGGCCCTGTCTCCTTAGGCTTTCTATATTTACTGCAGACTCAGCCCTCCAGACAAAGATTTCTGCTTCATTCACAATCTTTCAGGTTCCCAATTAAAAACTGCAAAATTCTTAAGATTAAACCAGGCAATCATACAAGCCCTAGGGTAATTTCAACATCAGTTTAAAAAAAATCCAGAAAAAATTCATGAGAAAAACCAAAAACAATTCTTCTGCCCTTTAGAAAAGCCTTACCATATCCCAGCTAGCTAAACCCAGATGCTGCAGGAATCAAATAGGTCCACAGATCCCCAGATCAAATTGATCTGGGGCTGTCTCTGGGGCAGGTGAACCTCCATCCACAGAGCATGTGCTGGCTGCGATGGGGCTTCTGCCAGCAGGCAGTGAGGGCTATAGGGCAGGAGAGAGGAGGGCAAGGACATGTGCACGTTGGGGGAGATGGATGATGCTTAGGCAAGAGTTTGACTTCTCTTTCCTAGTTTCTGCAGCTCTGGAGGCTGGAGGCAGTGCACAGTGCCTCTGAGACAGGGGCATTGCTGGACGGTGGCCAAGGACCAGGCTCTGGAATGGTGCTGGGGTGCAGGGATGAGGCCAGAGGTGAGCACCTTGGGGCTGAGCTAGGGCTATGGTGGCTGTGACCACCTGGGGAGCTCATGCAGCACCTGCATGCCTGCCCCTCATCTAGCATTGCCTGCTTTCTTCTCCACCTTCCCTGGTCTATTCCACCAAATTAAATTAACATTGTCTCCCACTGGCTTGTCGTGGGCATCTATTTATTTATTTGCTTCCAATATGCCAGCAGTGAAGACTTCTTAAGAAAAGTTGCTCAATTTGCTTCCCCCTGCCTCCACTCAGTCCTGTCCTAATTAAAAAAAACATTGCTGTTAACGCATGTGACACCATTAGGTTAAGGGGCAGAGGCAGTCCCAGAACCAGACCAAGGCCCCACTCAGCCATCCCTCATTTTTGGAGGAGCAAGCCAGGTCTCCATGTGGAGGGATGGGACTGCCACCCCTGTGCTCCCGCACGCTCACTCCCTCCCCATGCTCGGCTCCTCAGTGGGTGCTCAAAGAGCTTCTCTGAGGCTGCACAGAGAACAATGGGGAAAAAAATAAAGCTTTTTAATTTTAAAATTATGCTTCTAATTTTTTTTTCAAACTAAAAATACCCTCTCGTTTTAAATTTTCCAAGCAAGAATGACAGATGCTGCCGACTACAGATGTTTTGCTTTCCTTTTTTTAATTTTAATTAGTAATATTTTCCACACCAAAACTCACAGATGACTATTTGCGTCTCTGTGACTGCATCAGGCCAGGACTGGAATGACCTGCTGAGGACATTGCCTAACCACCCTGCATGGTGGTTACATTTAGGCAAGACTTTGTCTCTGCTTTATTAACCTATTAGCTGCCATTGACTCACTGGGCACATCTGAACTGCCCTCATGCTCATCTCCGAGGCCTTCTGCTTCCTTTCACTACAGGTCTTCTGGGCAGCTAGCTCCCCACAGTCCTTTGGCAACCAAACACCCGAGCTGACCCTTTTGTATGGCTCTTCCCATGGCCCTACCTCCACCTTCCCATGCACATCAATCCATGCTATGAGGCTTTTTTGGAGGCATCATAATTTCAAACCAGCCCATTGCCTTTTACCCTTCAGGCGTCACAAAGTTGTGCTTCTCTAACACAACATTGCAATGTACAGTAGGGCAGCAAGGGTACAGAGCCAGGCTCTGGACAACATGTGGTAAGATACTACCGCAAGGAGGGCTGGGGACAGCACTGGGGGGGGATTTACCCCCTCTTCCCTGGGCTTCATATGCCATGTCTGCCTTGCAGAGCCCTGCATGGCTCTTGCTACCCAGTGTGACTTTGCTCCAAGAAGCCCTGCTGGAAAGCCACCTTCCTACACTGAGCATCACAATTCCTGTTTCACTGCCTTGTTGTGCACACACACACATGCTGACCCACATGGAGAGCTCACTGCGCCCAGTGAGGGAAAAAATGCAAGAGCAACATCAGCTGATTTCAAACTGTCCTGTTGTGAAGGTTTGTGCTAGCAGCCTGGAAAGGTGATGAGTTTATAGCAAGCACCTCTCCCCATGTTAAACCTGGCTGTGGGGAATGGAGAGATGGGTGGAAGAGAGGGCAGACTCTGCAGCGTGTACTTATGTATATTATACAGCAGGTGTTAGTCAGGAGTCCCTCTCGCTGCTCCATCAGCTTACTGGAAGAATATTAAAAAGGCTTCCTTAGGTTTTCAAAGCACTTCCTTTGCTCTGATCAAGGCATTGCTGCACAGGAACAAAATCATGGAGCTGCAGGACACCTCTGTGAAATGTCAGCTTGGTGAACTGTGATGATGAAAACTGCAAAGCAAGAGGCAGGAATTATTAGAAAGGATCAAAGAACAAATCTGCCAATGCCATCACGGTGCTGGATAGAGCCACATACACCTCCAACTGGGGTGTGGAGTGCAGCTGTGTTCCTTGTCTTTCAGCGAGATGAAGGTGGAAAAGGTTTAGAGGATACTGGAAAAGATGAGCAGAGGGCTGGTTTTTTGGGTGGGAAGCAGCTAACTAGGCTGGGAGTCTTCTGTGGCAGAAGGGGTGGCTGGAGGGAGAAGAAGCGTGTGATGGGAAGTACATCTGAGCAGAGCACCTTGTCTGTGCTGCTTGTGGAGCCATGGCAGGCCCCTGTGGTAAAAACCACCCAAATTCCCCAGGACAGGTCACCTCTGCTCTGGCAGCTCACGTACACCTGGGGACTCACCTTCTCCTGCATCTTTGATGGAAATGTCAAGGTCCATCAGCAACCAAGCATAGCCCGGACACCAGCATTGGAGGAGGAATGGTCAGAAGAGGGAAAGGTTCACATGAGGCTGGGAAGAGAAAGAAGAAGAGTGTTTTGCTCATGGAGATGCTGAATGGCACAGTCTGAAAGAGCCTAGAGGTCATGCAGCTCAGGAATGATATATGCTTAGCAAATGCTAATGAATCAGCCCTACTTGCAGAGTTCTGAATCTCCCTCTCTAAGGTGTGACATGCATTACAAGACAACAAAGCAGAGAACAGAAGACAACCCAGTTTCTTGGCTCTGGGCATGTACGTTAGCCCCTAGTCCCCTCCCTAGAGCCACTTGCTTGTTAGCAAAGCTCATCCATCTTCTGAACCAGGCTGGCAAGAAGTCAAACCAAACAGAGCCATCAGCCACAACACCATCAGAGCACACAGTCTTGGGCTGTACCAGCTGTCTAGGGAGCCTTGAGCCACTGGGGCTAGACTACAAGTGGAGATGTGACATGCAGAAAGGGGGACAGCATGAAAGACATGCTAAAAAAAAAAACCAAAAAAACAGGCAGCCAGACTGGGAAGGACTAGGCATGACCAGCGTGGCATCTACAGGAGCATCTGGCTCTCCTGGATGGATACCCTGAGATATCTCAGGGAAAGCCAACTTTTGCAGGAGAGCCTGCCAGGTGGCTGTAACTGGGTGACCCTATGCTTGCAGCAGCCCTGCTTAATGTGAGTAAATGGAGCCGAAAACCTTTGCCTTCCCCAGGCCACGGAGTTTTGTGTAATAGACCCCAAGTGCTCCAAAGCCCAGCCAGGTTTATGTCACGGGGATATGGCTGTCTGCCTTTTATTGTGTTTTTCTCTGCTATTCTATTATACTGAACAATAAAACACCCAGCTTCCTCCTCTCATTAGCCATTTGCTTGGGCTTGAAGCACACTGAGCATTTTCATATGCCTGCAAAGAGAGGTGTAATCTGCTCTTTGGGAGTTGCTCACCTCCCCACAGACCCCTGCCACACCACCTGCATTGCAAGCGTGGCCACAGCGTGCGCACACGTGTGTATGGCTGTGTGCATAGCTACAGCAGCATCACATAAAAACTGCTCTGAAAGTACATTCCTCAGGCTGCAGGGTCAAGCAGACAAAACAGACATTCATGGTTATCTGGGTAACTTTAATTTGTCCTCTTTATGCTTCCACCTCCTGGATTAAATGATGTATGGGGACCTATAAAGAATAGCAAATTTGAGTGCCATTAAAGACAGCACCATAATGCATAGGTGGGAAGGAGAAGAAATAAGGTACTCGGGGAGACAGCAAACCTGGTGGTTTTTTTACTTTGCTGCTTTAGATACAGCTTTTCCCTTATATATTTTGTTTTGTTGATTTTTGCTTTTAGCATTTTTATGATGCTTCTTAAATAAAAATGAGGTTATATTATGGGTGCAGCAGTCTAGCACCTTATGATGCCCCTTGGGTGATAAGAGGAAATCAGAGATAATGTGGGCTTTGGGCATCAGATGGCAAATCCAGGCAGGGTTTGTACAGACGGGAGGTTGTACTAGCACTGAGATGGAGCGTCCATTTCCCTTTTGCTTTTCTACAGGGATGTGCATGTAGAGAGGAGAGGACAACCATCTTGGTGCAGGAGGTGACTGAGAGAGGCAGCAAGAGCTACTATCGCCCTACCCAAGACCAGACAGGGTTTGGCCTCTGCCACATGGACCCTAATTTGGAGGATGTCATAGTTTAGCCTGTGAGCTTGCAAACATCTCTACCACCTTGGCACATGGGCCAGCAGCCTGTGGTCCCCAGTGCAGACTGCAGCTACCCTGTGCCCTGTAGATCTGAAAAACTTTGAAGTGACCTGTCTCCAGCAAGGACCGATAATTCCCCTCTGCTAGGAGGACAGTGAAGAAATGCCTTTGAGCTCCTTCTCCCATCTGAAGGGGATGTAAAAAATCAGATGTCCAATTCCTGGAGCATTCTCCCCACAAGCATCTCCAGCACCCCCCAAGCATCCTTCCCTAGGCACTACTTCCCTCTCTCCTTGCTGTCCTGCTAGCTGTACAGATGGAAAGACAATGCATAGCTCCTGCCACTTAATCAGTTTATTTGGTGGTGGTCATTTTTCTTTAGCCCTCCCCCATGGTGGAAACGGGCTATTTCCAGGAAATTTCAACTTGGGTTTTTTTCCAGTTTCTAGAGTCAAGTCTTTGCTTTCCTAGTTGCAGAGAAAAGCTGGGCAATGTGTTCCTAAAAAAGCAAAGAGCAAATGTTTCCCATTTT